>NC_069720.1:25650853-25870853 GCF_027358585.1 Pangasianodon hypophthalmus
ACACCTTTAAACTGGATGACCAACAGTTTGTAATGCCACATTAGAACGTAAATCAAAGCCTGAGCTAGCAGATTTTAGCGTATGTGTGTATGAGTCTTTAACATGCTTTTGGATTTTAATGCGAAACCTTGTTACTCTTATGCTCTTGCAGTTTTGCACTCCTGCTCGAGTTTGCAGAGGAGAAGCTTCAGGTTGATTACGTTTTCATTTGCTTCCAGAAAAATCGTGACGACAGAGGTATGTCTTCTCTCACTGTGTCTGTGGTTACAGCGTTTTCTCAGTAAGCTCAGTGCCTTACTGTTCCTTACTGTTCCTGTCTTTCCACAGCATCGCTGCTGCGGACGTTCAGTTTCCTGGGCTTTGAGATTGTGAGACCGGGTCATTCACTTGTTCCATCCCGACCTGATGCTTTCTTCATGGCTTACAGCATTGAAAGAGAATTGGACAATGATGAATAATACTCAATAAACCATCACTTCAGTGCTTTGTGCTCATTCCCTCTAATTTTTCACCAGTAAAAGAATCCTAAACCCTTTCTGTGACATAGATTGATGTTTCCTATGAATTCTTTAGTAGTTTTTATAAAACTGGTGCTGTATGTCAGTTTGCATTAGCGATGTTTCCACTTTAAATCATTAGGTAATCACATTCCCACACACTGCTCTTTATAGTCTAATATTTATGGCTATGATTCCCTTGCAACAACTGTATGTAAGTAAATTTGTTTCCTTCCTGATTTTTACATTTATATTGATTTTTTTTTTTCCTCTTAATGTGTGCATGACTCCTAATTTCTTTTTTCCTAATTTCTCCAAGTTCAATTGAACTGATGTTGCATTTTGCATGTTGTAAGAGAGTGGAGAATAAATTTGGTCACCCTGTGCCCTGGTTTAATTTTACTTCTTGATACTGCTGATAAGAGTTGTCTTTCCTCTCGTTCTGATACCAGTTCCAGTGTCCTAAATAAATGAAGGTTTTTAAGTATAATCTTTCACACTGAATGACCAGTATGGCCCGGAGCTCTGAACAAGCCTAAATGTTTGGGCGGAATGATACAAGGCTCTTGAACAATATGTTAAACAGGCTGCGTAATGAAGGTGGCTATTCGGCGTAAAATACCACATTACATTACATTAAACTTTTAATCAAGCGACACTCTCCATCCTCGGAAAAAAAAAATACTTTATCTATATGCTTTGGCATTAGCAGGAAGCAAGACCTGAAGAATTCCTCTAAATCTTTAAGACCTGGGGTTTTAGGTAGGTGGTACGTGTCAAAGTAACATCTACATGAACATCAGGACCCAAAGTTTCCCAGCAGAACATTCCCCAGAGCATCACACTGCCTCCGCCAGCTTGCCTTCTTCCCGTAGTGCATCCTGGTGCCATCTCTTGCCATCCGATGCACACGCACCCGGCCGTCCACATGACGTAAAAGAAAACATGATTCTTCAGACCAGACCATCTTCTTCCATTGCTCCATGGTCCAGTTCTGATGCTCACATGCCATTGTAGGAAGAAGGCAAGCTGGCAGAGGCAGTGTGATGCTGCTGAAAGCGGGTCTACAGGATCTCCTGTCTATCACATAAGCCCAAAAAGCCTCCTGAACCAAAGTTTATTTACATTACATTTACATTACACTTTGCATGTAGCTGGTGTCGGTGTGTCCTGCACTGGTCCATACTGTGAGGTGATGCTTTATTGGGGAAAAAAAAGCATCAAAGAGGAGGCATATAAAAAATTTGTGTTATCAGTCCATAAAATGAATAAGGAAAATGTCCAAATTTAGAATATTTATTTAGTTTATAGTCTTCTCTTTGTAATAAGTGTTTAATGATAATAATGATTTGCATTAAATTTGGAATTGCTGTCACAAATTACAAATTAGGATAGAAAATAATATTATCATATTAAGATTATGAATAAAAAAGAGAAGTATTTAAACTGAGTTCCTAGAGCAAGCAAATTCTTTTAGAAGTTACAATCAAATTTTAATTATTTAAAAAAACTTAGCATTTGAATGCAAATAAATATTTATTTGCCAATAAGTTTAATAACTCAAGTTTATTAAACCAATAATTTTATACTGCCACAGCCGCAGATCCACAACTTATATAAACCACAGAAGGTGAAAATTGTTCAATGAAAATCACAAAGGGCATATAGACTGCTTTGGATATTGTGTTTATTTTCATTTAAATACATTCAAACAATCTGCTATTATATTTTTCAAACGCTGTGTTAATAAGCGGGGGACATGGATTCCATAAACAGGGGTAATAATTTATTGAAAATAATCGTTAAAATCGCGGGCGACCAAAAAGGTTTTGGAAGAGACATGAAACACAAGATGCGCACGGCTCAGGTTAAGCCAGGATCAAACACAAACAACAGAATACACACAAATAATCACATATACACACAAGTGAGAAAGACCACAAAATATGAAAAAAGAACCCGAACAGGGATCCAGCCCCAGCCACTGGTGTTGCGTGCAGCAGTGCGCTGTCAGTGCCAGGCTCAAGCCCGGATAAAACTGGGGAGGGTTGCGGCAGGAAGGACATCTGGCATAAAAACTCATCATCAAATACAGCAACAGAAAAATAATAAACGCAGATCATACGAAATCACTAACCAAAGAACTATACAAATGAATGACAGTAGTACCCATAGGGGCCAAATAAATCACACAAATCCAACCAGTAAAAAGAAATGCGCAACAAAAAGTGAGGGGGTACAAAATATAAATATAGAATGTTGTTGACTGGTGGACTTAAATACCCAAAGATAAAAATACCCAAAACACACGAGTTCAGTTCAAGCTGTATAATTCACAGCAATAAGGCAATACGCAGCGCTCTCTCTAAGCCATTAGGACGCTGCGCTTCTTATTGCAGCACAGTGACGCAGAAGCACAACAGCACTGACCCCACAAGCACTAGTGGATACTTACTGCAGACAAGACAAAAGAAAAAAACTGGAAAATTAAGTTGATTTTGGTTTCTAAATTTGATATTTTCTATTATAGTAGCAATATGATATTTGATATGATATTTATAATAAAAGGAGACTGCATCCTTCATGGTAAAACCCCTATCAAAAGCATCAAAAGTATACACTGATGACTACTGATAGTAAGTAGCTAGTGAACAGACTCGGCCAAAATGAAACAAAAATCAGGATTTCAGAAATGAAAGGAGCAGTTTCTTCACGGGATTATACAGTAATGTGGGAAATAGAATGACCAGAAAGTACACAGATTAAGAAACCTGTTGTTACTGATGTAATGGTATATGAACCAGAAAGGATCCTGAGGCCACTTTCTGCACGCAGGGGCCAAGTTTCCACACTCAACTGCAATCTTTGGGATTTTCTAGGCAGAAAACACTAAGCAGGGACTCTGCTGCAAGATCCAGAAGATTATGTGTTGAATTGTTATTGATGTACATGAGCATATGACTGCTGTCAAGTTTCTAAAGAGATCCTTTGCAATATTAATGACCAGATTCATATTTGCCATTGACTTGTGTGTCTATGTTGCAATTCATCTGCAATTGCACTCCCCAGTATAAAAACTGTGGCCTGTTGTGTACCAGATTAATAATCTGGTACATGACACTACTGTGCATCTGCAGTAGGTCAGGTCAACAAGGAGGAGGAAAACTTTGTCATAATAATTGGTTAAGTTTCATACTTTTGACCATGAGAGGGCAACAACCCTATTTGGTTGTTTGGTTGTGATTAAAATTCATTTTAATTTTATTTGGAAAGATAGTTCAGGGTCAGTCATTGTTCATCAGCTCCAACCAGTTGATGGGGTGGAGGCTTGCAAAATGGCCCAAAAGTGGCTCTGTGGTGTGGCACTATTGGGATTTGAACTCATAGCACAGAACCTTAACAGAGATATAAATACATAGTGTTAATGTCAGTATAATTATACTAAATATTTTTAGATAATACCTTGAATTTCATGACTTTTATTTGTATGAGCTCTCCTGATCCCTCACTGACCCATCACCTGTAAAGTCACTTTAGCATCATTGTTATCAGTGTTCCTTTGTTCCACAAAGAAAGAATAAAATAAATATATTAAATAAATATGTGTCTGGATCCCTCAGACATCAGCAACTACTGACTGGTATCACTTCTACACAACTACACTCACCTGTCTCTCTATCTCTCACTGAACAGCCTCCATCTGGATCCTATCCAGTCTGGCTTCAAAGAGGCACAAAGAAACTGCCCTTGTGGCCATCTCTGAGAAGCTCCATGCTGCTAGATCAGCCAAACTGTCATCAGTTCTCATTTTCCTCAACCCTTCAGCAGCATCTGATGCAGTCATTTGGGGCAGTCATGGCCTAATGGTTAGAGTCTCGGACTTGTAACCCGAAGGTGAACCTGAAGGTCCACCCTTATGAGTCTTGGAATTCGTGGCACAGCATGGCAGTGGTTTGCTTCCCACCTGGAAGGTTGGTCATATCAGGTGATATGGCAGGGATCTACATCGGCTCCATGCAAGCTCTCCACCGGTGTCCCACAAGGATCAGTACTTGGTTCTCTTCTGTTCTCCCTCTATACGCAATCTCTTGGTGAGGTCGTATCCTCAGAGCACTGCTATACGGATGACACTCAACTCATCCTCTTCTTTCCTCCCTCAGGCACTCATGTTTCTGCTCAGATCTCAGCATTTCTGGCAGACATCTCATCATGGATGGCAGCTCATCAGCTGAAACTTAATCCCAGCAAAACTGAACTTCTGTTCATCCCCACGTCAGGATCTTGTGATCTCCCTGGACAACTCTCAGAGCTCACCTTCTGTCACAGCACGCAACCTTGGAGTAACCTTGGGCAATGGAGTGTCCTTTTCCTCTTACATTGCTAACGTGATATGCTCCTGCCGATTTCATCAGAAGGATTCGTCCATTTCTATCCACACAGACCACTCAAGTACCACCCCACTGTTACACTCCCTCCACTGGCTTCCTGTAGCTGCCTGCATCAGATTTAAAACACTGACGCTTGCCTACAAAGCCAAAAACAGACCAGCGCCCACCTACCTTAAAGTCTCCATCAGTAAATACATCCTGAGGCTGGTTCACTAGGAACTAAGAACTCATGAACTAAGAGTACTCTCAATTTAAAAAACTCTGTTGGGGAGGTAGGTAATATAGTGCAAAAAAACCCCACACAGACAGCACAAGATTTAAAAAATTAATTAATTTTAAAAAATCCTGAAGTGCTAATTTTAGCACTCCATGAAGACGTAGGTCTTTAGAGGCCATTTGACTGAGCCAGTGACTCAGATGTTTGGATATCTAGGGGAAGTTTATTCCACCACCTAGGTGGCAGAACAGAGAATAGCCTTGCTACATGCCTTCCTTGTACCCTGAGAGATGGTGGGAGCAGTCGAGCAGCGCTAGAGGATCGGAGGGAGTGTGGTGCAGTGCAGGAATAAATGCTTTAAAGCACTTCTGTAAGTCGCTCTGGATAAGGGCATTTGCCAAAAGCTCTAAATGGAAATGTACGGAGGAATCTCTTCCCCGTTCCTCTGAAAGGTCTTGTATCATTCAACGCTAAATATATCTGAGCCTGGAAACGTTTACCCTTAATTTACTGATTGCAGTTCTTATTCTTCAGCTGTTATTTTTGCAATAGTATTAGTTTCAGGGTCCCTAATTGTATAAATTGCACTTGTCAGCCTGCTGTTTTCTTATTAGCCAAAACACACAGGAGATTAAACATAGAAAAAAAAAAATACACCTAATTATACATACAGCACATATTTACACACAAAATGTGCACAAGCAAGTGCAAAACCCATCACTGTGTGTGAGATGTTGGATTTAGTGTGAAGAAAAATTCATGTGTGCGCAAAACACTGCTTCATTTACTTTTTTTTTTTTTATTTTTTTTTTTTTTATATAAAGTAAAGCTGCATGTAAATAATTTTGTAGGTCAGATAAAAACTAAACAAACCAACCTTCCTTTCCAGGAATAATGACAGACTCATTAGATGATTTTGGCCCCATGTGCTGGTGGATTTAATAAAACTTGACAGAATCCAAGACAAAGCGTTTATTTAAAAAAAAAAAAAAAAAAAAAAGGGGTGAACAAGGAGATGGTCATGCCCCCCCAACACCCACTTTGTGGCTTGAACGCTACAAAGTTGAAAACGACTCAGTTCTGAGCTCCAACTTCTGAGTTCAGTTAAGTCTAATGCAGCATTACACATCAACTAGAAAGAGCAAGACCTCACAATGTGACTAAACCAGATTATGTAGCCCAAAAACACAAGTGGTATCTGAACAGGAAGTGGCAGTTAGTACTCAGTGGAGGACACGCACTGCTGCCATGGAAGTGACATGAGCTGATGTTACAACAGGCTTCAAATCTGAATGCAGCCACAGATGTTTGGAGCACTAAACAGATAAACAGTGGTCGTCACGTTACACCCCTCCTGCCCATGTCATATGTACACACATGAGCCTTGAAAAATTTATACCTGAATTTCATTAGCAGGACACACTGAGCCTGGAGGGATGTGTTACACCAAGTCAAGCAAAGCCACTTCAAAAGTTCTGTTTTGGAATAACCCCCTGGTTTTGCCCCACTAGTGGATTCTACAAAATTGTCTAAACAGACTTGTACCACCTTCAGGCTTTCAGTGGGGCATAATGTTCTGTAGAATCTGCATTTCAACAAACTATTTAGTTTAGAATTTCATAACTGATGTCATGCAGGAGAACATGACAAATGCTCTTGCTTATACAATCAGTTTGTGTGCATGCATTTACTTAAAACACATCTGCCATCTACTGGTGAAAATAGATTAAACAAAGCATTTATTTCAGAAAATAATACAAGACACTGAAAACTCGCATAGAAAAACAGAACAACTATCAAGCCAGGAGGCAAGACAAAAGCACACAGGGCAATTAATAGCCACCTACATGAACATTTCTAGAATACAGATGAACACAACTGTTTATTACTTTTATAAATATATGCAACACATTCCACACTGCCATCACTATGCCTCAGTGGAGCGTTTCCTAAATGTGAAAAAGAAGGAGATTAGATTCAACCAGACTATTCCACAATGCATTTTAAAGGGTTACCATCATCACGGCCAACTGATCATTTAGGTAAAACATTTATAATTGTGTTTAAAAACCAGGCCCTCATTTGTGCTAAAGTCAGCCTCTCCAAACCATTCAATCTGAAAATGTGGTGGTGGTTAACCTGTACAGTCTCCAAATCCTGGATCACGACCACACCTTTCTCCACTTCAATATCGCTCTCGGTATCATTGTGTGTCCGATACTCCTCGCTATCGGTCTCAGCTGCACTGGGCTGCAGAAGCAAAGAAATAGGCATTAAATGGTCTATAATGTTAAAAAACAAATAAATAAAAATAAAAATTCAGTACTTTAAGTCAGGACCCTTCTACCTTACCCTGAACTCTTACACAGCCTGTCAAGCAGCTGTACATGCTTTGGTTTTAGTACATGCATTTGAAATTCATGTTTCACTGTAAAGCTCTGCTAATCTACAGGATACCTTCTGACTTCTTAATTACACTCAAGGCTAGGATGTGCATACTTCATAGTCAGGATCAGCAGACTGGTCCTCATCAGTCAGCTCCTGGGTCAGTGCCTCCACCCAAGACTGCTGCTCCAGCTCCTCATCCTCATCCATATCATCCTGCTTCCTTTTACTGCCTTTCCCACAAGGCTTAGTGGGAGAACAGCGCACTTCTAAAGGCATATAAAAGAAAAACTGTAAATGTAAATAGGACATAAATTGTCAAAACATTTATTTGCAGGGCCAAATGAACATGAAGGCCTACAACACTTGCACTTAAGTGCCATTTCAAGCTACTAGTTTATCATAAAATTGCAAATTCAGTGCTGCATTTTGCAGGTAGCCAACAGCCACAGCTAAAAGAAGTCCAAGTTGAGCAGCTGCAGATTAAGATTCAATAACCAGAAAAATTGAAGTTGACAGCGCACCTGGGGACACAGAGCAGCCGATGCTGGTGCACACCGGGTAGCCGAGAGCACCCTGGAGCTGCCGAGGCAGGATGGCAAGCAGGAAACGTGTGGCTCTTCCTAGACGTTTCCGACCTGACCGACACTGGCGTGCACTCGGAGAACTCTTGTCTTCTTCAAATGGAGGGGAAGGGGCCTTTCCAGGAGAGGAAAAGCCAAAGAACCACCACAAGGCCCGAAAACCATGCACCTGAAGATTACACACACAGCAGTTAATGGACACTTCTCAGCTCCGAGTGTAAAGGCTTGCTGTGGAAAACTAAGCCAGCAAGCCAAGTTATCATCAGCTCAACTGGCAACTATAACCAACATATGTGGTAGCAAATTACCACAAGCCGGACTGGCCAAAACTGTGAAATTCGACAGAAGACTGATGCAATCACACCATCTCTCTTCACCACAGCTTTACACTGTTAGAGAACATCAACACATTAGTGAATACAGCCACTGACTTCAGCTAGCCATCAACAACACCCTCAACAACTACTCTACACAAAATAATAATAATACTAATAAAAAACAAGACCACTTGTTATCCAACTGTATAAAGGAATAATAGTCTGCAATCTTACAGACTTTTTCATGGATATAATGGCAGATGAAAATCAGGTTGAGGGTGAGCAGCTACTCCTGCAGTGCAGTGCTGAGAGAAACACTCGCCTTTTGGCCCTCACTGCTCCCGGGCTCCACGGTGTAGCTGCACTCAGAACTCATAGCGCTACACGGAGGTGAGCTAGCTCTACACGCACACGTTCACTGCCTTACATGTAGGCTTCAGCTGCTAGCGCCTAGCCAATCACAGTCAAGCACCGCACTCCGTGTAATCACCGCGCTCCGCCGCTAATTAATCACGTGACCAGGACCAATCAGATCCTTTTTTAGCTAAAGAGCCATGACACTGGGCATGTCAATAAGATGTCGACAATTTGAGGTCACTTTTGCAACAACAACAACAACAACAACAATAATAATAATAATAATAATAATAATAATAATAATAATAATAATAATAATAGTAGTAGTGGTAGTGTCGTGCGCAGACAGCTCAGAGGTCATCAGGGATCTGTCTTTACTCATCCGCGTAATTGGACAGAGCCGAACTTGGGCACGACTTCCGCCTGCGCTCGTCACCGCCTCGTCATAAGCACGTAACTTCAAAAAACCGCAGGCGGTAAAGCGGGCTCCACTGCACGCGCTCCACTGCACGCGCTCTGAGCTGTAACACATCGGGTTCCGGTCAGACGCTGGCTGAGTGGCGATGAGTCAGACGCGGACGCGCAGGAGGAGCGCTGGGTTCAGCACCTCGGCAGATGAAGAGCAGGAAGTTTCGGATTTGCTCTTCTTGCGGCGGAGTAGTTCTGCGGGTTTGCGCGCGTTCATGTGCTCTGTCGGATCCGAAAGCTGCGCGAGCCGGGACAGTTTGCGCAGCATCGTGGTCACTCCAGACAGTATCCCACAATTCACCATTCCCAAACTAGCGGTGGAAGAACGCTACACACACTCTGCCAAAGCCAGAGAGACACAGCCAGGAGCACACACGGTCTGGAAACTCACGGAGGACCTGACCGACCCTCTCCATCTGTCTTCTTCTTCTTCTGTTTCTTCATCTTCATCATCCTCATCTTCACTGTCCAGCTCATCACCAGCGCTTGGGAGAAGAGCCCAAAGGAGCATTTCAGATCCCAATAACCGCAGGCGGACATCTGCGAGATGCATCCCGTGTAGCTTCATGGAAAGTGATCAGTGTTCTGACCCAGCCACCAGAGGAGCCCTGTCCCTGCCTCACCTGGCCAAAGTCACCACCCCCTATGGCTTCGTTACCCTGAGCCAGAGCCCGCAAATGGCCAACGAGGAGGAGCTCTTCCTGCAGACAGGCTACCGGTCCTGGGCCAGGGATAAGAAAAACATGCCCTTAAGAAACCTAAGCGTGGAGACGGAATGCAGTTCATCAGGCAGAGCGCTCCCTGTGCATCGCCTTTCAAATGCAGACAGTCATCAGGTCTCCAGAGGAATCAGCAACTCTGAGACCAGTGTGTGTTCAGGTTCTTCTCCTTCTCCAGCCACTGCTAGCAGACCAAAACAGAGCTTCTGGGGAGTTCTGAGCCAACACCTCTCCAACCGAAAGTTCACCAAGTCCATCTGAACACAGCAAAACACAAAATATTTTTAATTTGTAAAAATGTGTTTACAGCTTTGTTCTCAGATATTTCTGTATCTTGGTTTAGTTCTAATGCCATGTTTATAGCACTGTCTGTGCTGTTGTCTAAATATTTCATTTGTAACATTTTAAATCATATAATTATTTATTATTATTATTGTTTAATTGTTAGGGATTTTAGATTTTAACAAAGTATAACAATTTAACAATGACAGTAGTGACAAATGACAAAAATGGAAATTCATGTTAACACCTTATTATTGTATTTGTGGGGCAAGAATAAAAAAGTCTAATAAATACATGAAGAGATTAATATTTTTTCTTTTTCCTGTTAATGGTGATTGTTTTTGCATCTTGTTGCTGCTGAAGTGAGCAGGCCTCCCCCTAAAGCCACCACTTCAGCGTGTACAGTGCTTCTGTGAGTTGGCCTTGTGTATGTGTGTGTCTTGTGCTTTGACCCTACACTGGTTTCTATAAAGTCAGTATGAAAGAAATGAGCATGAAATGTTCTTTTATTAATGTGAGTATAATATAGACATAAACTGCTTCATTAATTTTCTATTATTGTTATTATTGTTGCTGTTAGTATTGGTTGCAGAGCCATTTCAGGGATTATTATGTTCTTATGGAAAGGTTTATGCACATATTATGTACCAGTAAAGCTTCTTTCACGTGCCTTCAGACGTAGGAGTACTTAACAGCCACACAGACATGATGATCGTGTCACAGCATTGTGTTTTGCGTTCAAGACACAATAACCTTTCTGTGCAAAATTCTCCTCTGTGCAATATTCTTTTTTACTTAATAATTGTATGTAGTATCCATTTCTGTTCATAGTAAACATGTATTATTACCAGTGTTGTCTATGTCCTTTGTTTTTGTATTGTAATGTGTATTGTCTATATTCCATGTCCGTGTACTTTGGCAATAAATCACAATTTAATTCCATTTAATATCTCCTGCTTGAACCGCAACAGAGGCTCATGTCAAGAGGCTATCACACTTAACTAAACTCTGTTGTTAACTGGTTGTCCACTGCCATGATTGAGATGAAATGTTGGGGTGTGACAGAAAAGTTTGACATTACCCCCTCCTTATTTCAGTAGGATCTGGCTGCATATGAAATTGCAGACAAACTGAATATAGCTAAATGTTTGTGTTGGAAAGAATTAGAACATGTCATTAAAACAGTAGCTCCAAAACCAGTTGCACAACAAGAAGAGCCTTCTGTGCTTTAGTTACTGTCCATGAAGGTTGATCTCGCTCTATCTCTTTCTGTTCAGTGAAAACATGAAACAATGGACTGAGTCCCACCACCCAAGTCCGCCCCTGCCAACCGGAAAAACCGCACGTCATCATGGGTCTGTGAAACAGTAGTGGTTCCCTACTGCCACCTTTAACATCATTTAATTAATGATTTAATTAAACATTAAGCACAGTTTATGGAAGGTTTATGAATAATATTTATTTAAAAAATACGTGGCTGTTTTTTTACCTGGGAAAATGAGTGGAAATTGTAGAAAAACTCTAATACTTGTTAAATGGTCATTCTGATTATGATGTTCAGGCATGAACTGTAGGCTAAATAAAATAGCTATAAAATGGAATTGGATAATAGTATACAATGTATATAATAAAAGTCTACACACCCCTGTTAAAATGGCAGGTTTTTGTGAAATAAAAGAATGACACTAAGATAAATCATGTCAGCTCTTTTCTCACCTTTAATGTGCAGTAGTATACAAATAAAGTGGAAAAACAGTCAGAAATTTTTACAGGGAAAGAAAGAAAAATAAAAAAAAACCTTACAATAACCTAGTTGTATAAGTGTGCACATGCCTAAACTAATACGTTGTTGAAGCACCTTTTGATTGTATTACGCCACTCAGTCTTTTTCAGTAAGAGTCTATCAGTGTGGCACGTATTGACTTGGTAATATTTTCTCACTCTTTCTTCAAAAACATTCTAGATCCATCAAATTATGCGGGCATTTCCTGTGCACAGCTCTCTTCAGGTCACACCACAGATTTCAAGTTGGATTCAGGTCTGGTCTCTGGCTCGGCCATTCAGAAACATTGATGTTCTTTTGGTTAAGCCGTTCCTTTGTTGATTTGAATATACGCTTTGGATCGTTGTCATACTGAAAGGTGAAATTCCTTTTCATCTTCAGTTTACTAGCAAACGTCTGAATGTTTTACACTAAAATCGGCTGGTATTTGTAGCCATTCATGATTCCCTCCACCTTGATAAAAGCCCCAGTTCTGGCTGAAGAAAAGCAGCACTAAAGCATGATGCTGCCACCACCATGCTTCACCATGGGTATGTTCTTCTTTTGGTGATGTGCTTTTTCTGTGCCAAACATACCTTTTTGAATTATTATACATTTGGGAGTTGGTCTCATCAGACCATAACAGATTTTGCCACATAGATTGGGGTGGTTTAATTGAGCTTGAATGTTTTTTGTGAGAAGAGGCTTCTGTCTAGCCGCCCTACCCCACAGCCCAGACATGTGAAGAATATGAGAGATTGTTGTCACATGTAGAGAGTAATCTGTACTTGTCAGATATTTCTGCAGCTCTTTTAATGTTGCTGCTGGTCTCTTGGCAGCCTCCCAGGTAGGTTTTTGTCTTGTCCTTTTGTACATTTGGAGGGATGTCCTGTTCTTGGTCGTTGTGGTGCTCCATTTTCTCCACTTGTTGATGATGGCCTTCATCGTGTTCCATGGTACATATAATGTTTTAGAAATTCTTCTATACCCCTCTCCTGATCGATACCTTCTGACTGTGAGATACAGGCTTTGTAAGCTCTTTGTAGACCATGACTTCAGGAGGCAGATGAAACCAAGAAGATGTCAAGAAAATCCTACAGAAACAGCTGGTCTTTATTTGGGGTTAATTTGAATCATTTCATTGATGACAGGTGTGTGATAATTACTTTTGAACATGAGATTGGATGTGGCTGTGTTCAGAATGAAACAATCACATTCAATCTCAAGTTCAAAAGTAATTATCATTTTAACAGGGCTGTGTAGACTTTTTATATCCACGGTAAATTACATTTGCATTTGTTTTTGTAAATGCAATTGAAATGGAATTTTTTTTTGCATGCTTCTATGCCCAGCAATTTACTATTTATACACATTTAATGATAATTCACCCAATTGAGCTATATTTACAGTTTTTCTCGATTGCTAAAACACTATAACCAGGCTTTTGAACTAAAATTTCAAAACCATAACACCATTTATCAAAAAACACCCCCAATTCCCTAAACTCTAAACACTACTCCCCTGTTTTTACACATGAGTCAGATTTGTTGAGCTGTCACTGCAGAACTCTACACACAAATCCCTTAATTTCTTATTGCGTACACCATGTGGTCATTTTGAAAGCACTAGCATTCGATACTGTTCACTCAAGTCAGCACATGTTGAGCTCAATTAGCACACAGTTCCCCAGGTGAAAACACTAAGAGTCAAAATTGAACACACATCAATCAGATCCTTGAATAGGTAGATAAAAGGGCCTGAATCAGTTCATTGAGTTTTGGAACAATGGATCCACAGAGAAATGAAGGAATAGGTCGAGGAGGGAGAGGAGGAGGAGGAGGAGGAGGAGGAGGAGGAGGAGGAGGTGGAGGAATTGGCCATCGGGCTATTGTGAATGTCCCTGGTCAGCGCGGAAGGAATGTCACTATGTGCGCAGCCATCAGCCAACGAGGGGTTCTCCACCGCCATGCCATTCTAGAACCCTATAACACTATGCTCCTCCTCGCTTTCCTTGATGTTCTAAGAGAGCATATGTTCCAGCTGGACCACAGGGAACCAGGTTTCAGGTTTTGATGTTCAGGTTGTGATGTTTTGAGTTAAATATATTGCGAGCTAGTGCATTCTGAAAGAAGGCAAGATGCAACCTGTGCTTTAGGAATGGGATTTGTGTGTAAGGTTCTGCTCAAATAGAGCAACTGATCAGTAACATGAGGGAAAACACATCATTAGTGTTTATAGTTCTGGGAAATGTGCCATTCTTTTGAGAACAGAATTGAAGCTTATGGATATCTTGTTGCCTGCTCCAGTATTAGTGTGTATGCAATTGAGAAAAACTGCACTTATTATACAGAGACATCAATGACTTGTTTGTTGATCTGAGTTATTCCCATCATTCTTTGCTGGTTCCAAAAGTACAAAATATTACACTCACTCGCTAAGTAACCGCTTTATCCTCATGTTGTCTCAGGGAGTTTTTCCTCACCACTGTCACCTCTGGCTTGCTCATTAGGAATCTAAATCTATATCTGGATTTCTGTAAAGCTGCTTTATGACAATTTCCATTGTTCAAAGTGCTATATAAATAAAATTGAACTGAATTGAATAATTGAATAAGGATGGAGAAGCATCTTGAAACAATGAATAATACTCACAGATGTGATACACTAAGAGACATACATGATGGCTCCCTATTTTTAGTGGTGATCTATTATTGAACATGGATCATTAATTGTATGTCATAGGCTGATTGGTTTGCCAAATATGTACATAAGTATACTGTGGGGAAAATGATAAATGTTTAACCTTTGTGAGACTAGACATCTAATCTTAATACTGAAAATTGAGTTTAAATGTTTCTACTTTTCATATACTCAGTACAGACACATGCTCAGATGCCTTACTTAGTATGCCTGGTTTATTCAGTCAGATACAAAGAGAGTTGCTTAACAGCTCCAATAATTCTTCCTCCATATTCTCTCCTCCTCTTCCATTAAGGGTAAAAAAATCCTGCTGTGAATCAGTAGTTGTGTGGCACAATGAGCAGGATGTAAATGGTGGTCAAAAGCTTTTGTACTTAACAACCCTCCACCCACACTATACACGTCTGCTGCACCTCTTAGTCCAATGGCAAAGATGATTACTCATTTTCTGGTTACATCATAACTGAAGCACCTCGCATGCTTACCTTCTTGAAAACATGGTGACGTTCATCCAGCCAATTTTAGTGCATTTGTTCGAGTTGCCAGGAAATGCACCCATATGAAGAAAGACAAAACATTTTAGGGAACATTCACTGTGGATTACTGTGATGTTTACTGGGTGCTTAAGGGTGATTATAATACACATTGTGTGGCAGCCTTTGAAACTGCCATTTTTTACATTTTCTATTATCTATAGTTCTGAAATCTACTAATTTTCCCTAACCAAAATGTTTCTCTCTTGTACACGTCATCCATAACTAAAGTTTTGTTTGCTTACTCCAAAAGTGAAAAAAGAGTAAATCACATTTATTTCATTCCAACTCACTGAAAGTCACATCGCCTACTTCTACACTTATAACCTAATATACTGATGGAAAAACATGACTGCTAAATGACTGTAAAATTTACTGCAGGAAATGCTGATTATCACTTTTACAGCATCATCCACATCAGTCTCATCACCTGAGGTAAAAATCACAGACAGCATTTGACTGACCAGATCAGTCGCAAAATAACTGCTGATTAATTCAGTCAGTTTTGTTCTCTTGGCTAAATTTGTTGTTATTAATGTACTTTTATTAGATCATTTAAAAAAAAAACATTGTCTGATGTCTGTACACAGTGTGTAAGTGCTCTTCTCTGTTTTGATGATGATGATGATGATTACAAGTCTATTGTCTTGAAGTTATCAAATGTTCAATGATGGAGACTTGAGTGCAAAACTGTTCTTAACAATTGCAATCCTAAGGTTATCCAAGGAAGAACATGCACATCTATTTTTACGGTTTCTGTTTGGTACCATCCACATAGAAGAGGTAGGGGGAAGAGAGAGAACACAGATTGTTAGGTAAGCTCTTGTCACATAATGGTTAAAGAAAATGCAAGTTGTGTGCAGAGTGCAAGCAGGGACTCTGGCAATACTAGCTGTGACAGCATAACTAAAAGGGAGAGCCAGAAGCTAACACAGACATGAGGGCGTCCTAAAGCATGACTGCCAGCCACTCCACCATCAACAAACCTGAGTGAATGCGTGAGAGTGGGGGGCGAAAACATCCAAACATCCCAGTTCACCAAAACACACTATGCCCATTAACCCTCCAGACCTGTGCCTTTACGTAAGAAAAACAACTGTTAACAAATGGCTTGAATAAACAAATATATTTTCAGCCGAGACTTAAACACTGAGACTGTGTCTGAGCCCGAACTCTCAGTGGAAGGCTGTTCCATAACTGTGGGGCTTTGTAAGAGAAAATTCTACCCCCAGCTGTAGCCCGCATTATTCAAGATACCAACAAATGCTGTAGCCTGCACCTTTTGATTGAAGTAGGCATGGCAGATAATAACAGACCAAAAGTTCGCTCAGGTACTGCAGCGCGAGACCATTCAGTGCTTTATAGGTCAATAGTAGTATTTTATAATCACTGAAAAATTTGATTGGGAGCCAATGCAGTGTGGATAAGATAGGGGTGATATGGTCGTATCTTCTGGTTTTAGTAAGGACTCTGGCTGCTGCATTCTGGACTAACTGGAGCTTGTTTATGCATCTACTGGAACATCCAGACAAGGCATTACACTAATCCAACCTAGAGGTAACAAATGAACTAGTAATATTATCTCCATGCTTCAAATGAAAGACTGGAGTCAGTAAATCACACCAAGGTCTTTTACTGGTTATATCGTCATCTGCATGGTTAGTTATCAAATTGTCTGGCTTTGAATTCCTAGTTAATTTTGCTACAGTATTAAATAAGAATCTAGGACTATTTTTGTTATCTTCTGTCAGGGTGGAGAGATACACTGATCTAGCAGCACTAAGAGCTTCTCTATAGCTCAGATGGCTCTCCTTCCATGCTGCTTGCAATACGACCACTTTAGTTTGACGGCATTTATGTTCTAATTTTTGAGTGGTCTGTTTTAAGGTGAGTGTGTGATCGTTATTACCAGGGTGCTGGCTTTTTCTCTCTTTTTTTTCTTTTAAGTGGAGCTACATTATTTAGAGTGTAGCAGAAAGTTGACTAAGCATTCAGTCACCTGATCAAGTTCTATGGGGTCAGACAGTGATCCACTCATAGTTTATAACTCTGGGAGATTATTGATAAAACCATGTGCAGTAGCTGACAAAATGCATATATTATGATTAAGACACATTTTAAATGAGTTAATGATCTGAGATAGCTTCAGACTGTGAAAATGTGACTATATTTTCTATATTTAATCCGAATGTTAGTATTAGATAGAGTGTGACCACCGTTATGAGTGGGTCCGATTAAGTTCTGATGAACCCCTAGCGAATCTAGAATGGACACAACCACTGTTCTTAGAGGGTCCTGATGCCAGATGCCTCCTCTTCTGCCAGTTAGACGAGGGTGATTTACAGTCAGGTCCATAAGTATTTGGACAGTGACACAATTTTGGTAATTTTGCCTCTGTACACCACAATGGATTTGAAATGAAGCAATCAAGATGTGATTGAAGTGAAGACTTTAAGCTTTAATTCAAGGGGTTATACAAAAAATATTAATGCATTAATTGTTTAGGAATTACAGCATTTTTTTTTTTACAGAGTCCCTCCATTTTCACAGGCTCAAAAGTAATTGGACAAACGAATATAAGGTAGGCGGATTGGCTAAGATAAATTGCTCCAGGTGTGAATGAGTAGGTGTGTGTGGTGCCCTGCAATGGTCTGATTTCTCTTCCAGGGTGCATTCCTTCATTAGGCCCAATTTTCCCAGGATAGGGTCACATCAACTACAACCCTGACCAGGAAAAAAATGATTACTGAAGATGAATACACAGGGTACCTGAGTTGAGGGGAAATTATATGATTTTGTTAAAATAAGCACAGTTACTGATTACAGGATCAAAAGCAGGAAGTGTGCAAGAAATAAAAGTGCAGTATAATTAATACACTACTGTATTGGGTTGTTAGGGGAAGATAATAAATGAGGAGACTTCTTGTCATGTTTATAAAAAGATGCCTTTATATTTAAACCTCTCAAAGGATGTTTTTGCTTCCTTTAGATCTTCCCCAGGACAAATCAGATTTTCTACACCCTCATGAACCATGAAAAAACTAATTGGGGAAATAGAAAAGCTATAATGTAAAAAAAAAAAAAGAATGAAAATGGGTCTTATTACATATTTGAAATGTTCTCCTCCTTTTTTAAAAATCTTTCTAGCAGAGAAATCTAGTAAACATTTTGATGTTTCAAGTTTCTTTACTGCGCATTGATGGTATTGTGGGTATGGATGACAGGGTGTCTACCTTATGAATGGTTAACTTCAGGCTGGTAAATTGTGAAGCATAAAGCTTGCAGACACAGTGTGAAAGATTCAGACTGGTTACACATGTTCATTGCATAACTGTACTATCCCTACATGATCAGTCACATCAGTGGTCTTGAGGTGGTAATAATAGTGAGTACTCTCAGGACAGATGGTTGGAAAGTGATTGCAATCTATAAGACCATTCACTCTTGGGAATTATCATTACTGATAATTACTCTGCAAATGTAGCTCAAGCTCATGCTCTTCTGTAGAAGTCTCTTTTTATGGCCAGAGTGGGTACATGAGGAAACAACTATTTGTAGTGAGCTTACAAGCTGGTTTTTTTTGCTGAGATTCTTGGCACTATTCACATCATATAAATATATACAACTGCAACTCAGTTTTATTTACATGGTGCTTTTAACAATGGACATTGTCACAACGCAACTTTACAGGAAACTGGCTATAGATTTAGATCCTTAATGAGCAAGTCAGAGGTGAGAGTAGCAAGGAAAAACTCCCTGAAATGCCACGAGGAATGAACCTTCAGAGGAACCTCTCAAAAGGAAACCCCTCATTTTCTGGGGGAAATTCGATCATGTGATTATAGTATACAGTTGTGGAAAAGTGTTGATTCATCTCAAAACAGTACTGAGTGTGTCCAAGGGATGTGCATTATGAGCATCACATCCTTAATGAATGCAGAGTTGTCACTCACTCTCTCTCAGTAGTTGCTTTATCCTGGTCAGTGAATCCGAAGCCTATCCTGGGAATACTGGGAATGAGGTGGGAATACACCCTAGCTGGGATGCCAGTCCATCACAAGGCACTACTCACACACTCACTGACAACTAGGGCAACTCCTCATAGACAGTAACATGAGCTCAGGATCAAACCCATGACCCTGAAGCTGTGAGGCAGCAACTCTACCTGCTGTACTGCTGTGCCATCTCTGCGGTAGAATTTTACCTTTAAATCTACAGTATCAAAGTAAAATTATCCACTGATGTACAGGTGAGTCTTGGGCATAAACTGTTTTTGGTAAGTGCAAATGTATACCAGATAAAAACTGTTCAGATAGTGGAACAGTGAGAACATCTGCAATATTATGCTTTAAAAAGTACAATGTGGCAAAGTACAATAATACTTTCTCTGCAGAAATTTTAGATATTAAAAAAATAACCAAGGAAATTCATAAGACTTTGGCAATCTATAAGAAATAACCATTTCTTAATTTATGCTCTTAAATCTATAAATTTTCAAGGAATGGTAAAACTATTTCCAAGCTTAGTAGCCTATGTCAGGAAAAAAAAAAGTGTGATTTTTCTGACAGCAGATCCAAGAACTGGGTAAAGCAGGGGTGCAACTTAGTTATTTCATGCAGGACAAACCATAAAATTAGTTCAATATTCGTTCATAACTCCTCTTAAATGTGCTCACTTGTCAGTATTTACCCAAGACATACTATCCGAATGCACAGATTAAACACGCAGTTCATCATCTACAATGATGCCTGTGATTCATTTAAAAAAATAAATAAATAAAAATTAATGATGGTTTTACCATAAAGTGTCTTGCATAAGTATTCACCCCCCTGAACTTTTCCTCATTGTGTCATTTTACAGCCTGAAATGACCTTTTGATTATATATGAAATGGAATTAAATTTTATTTACATAGCGCTTTTAAAAATAGCCATTGTCACAGAATGATGGATCGGGATTATATATGAAATAAACTTAATTGTGATTAGGTGTCAAATTTTTAACTCACTAATAAAGAATCACATCATTAGCACGTTTTGTCAGTATCCGAGATAATTGTTCTATTGTGCACCCTAGTGGACCAACAGAGACTAGCTCTTTTTTTCCAATCTTTCAGTTCAATTATAGTCCACAAGCCAATTTTAATTTAGAATAGATTATAAATTTATTTGGTGGACTGCACCAGAACCTTCGTCCCCACAGGCTGTATGTTTGCCACCCCTGGGTTAAGGTCCTGAACTGAACCTGCTCCAGAGAAAGACTGATTACTGTTGCATACCTGTCAGGAACAATAAACTGTGGAAGATTTCTGCTGGAAGCATCTCAACTGCCACATCATAATGAAATTAGGCAGAATTCACTTTAAAACAAATTCTAAATCACGAAGAATCACCACCTTTGTAGCAAATTAAGTGACCCTTTGAGATACAAGCTCTTGTACAGCTATACAGACTGGCGTTATCTAAAGTTTGCAAGATGGAAGCTGTAACCTTGAAACAATAATCTTGAGAACTAATTTAGGGTAAACAGAAGAATTACTTGTTAACTATTAGTTATAAACAGGTTATAGAAAAGTAAACGTACAGGTAAACTTGGAATTGAGGCACGAGGGTGTGTGTAAGTGTTACAGGAATAACGAGGGATTTGGCATTCTGCCATGGTGAACTCTCCGACACTAGCATTCTCCTGAAACTGACGCCGAGACACAAGGTCAAAAGTTCAGCTCCATGAAGCCAAATGGAACAATTTTCACACATTGCATTCACAGTTTATTGCATAAATATATCACATCCTGCTTGCAGAGGGGAGTGTGTGTGTGTGTGTGTGTGTGTGTGTGTGTGTAAAACCCTTCTGCTGAAACCAAGTTATTGCATCTAGATTCCTAAGAGGAGTGGTATCCTTTCTCGCCTCATAAAAACACCTGCCCACTCTGTTTATTTTCAGTGACTGCCACTGCACAGAAAACTGTTGCACTTGCCCCAAATTCAATTATTTTTACTTTTAAGCAGGTAACTAAGGGCTAATCCATGCCATCTAATGAGACTGCAGGAAGAAACAAATTCTGCTTTTGCTTCCACCCAGCGGACCAGCTAAAAAAATTTTAAATGCAGCCATCCATAATCATTGTCTAAAATTGCACTAAGGCAGTGTTTCTCAGTTCTGGTCCTGGAGTACCACTGCCCTGCATACTTTGGTGTTTTTGCTCCTCTCTCTCTCACCTATGTCAATGTAGTTCAGGATTCTTCATTCACTGATGAGTTGAGCAAGGTTAGTAGGTAGCAAGGAAACCATCAAAAAGGCAGTGGTACGTTAGGATCAGGATGAAGAAACGGCTCTAAAGGAACATTCAAATGACCCCAAAATATAAAAGGTTTGAGAATTTTATTGAAATGCTAAGACAAATTTCAGTCCCAGTCCTGAACATTAAAAAAGCACGCTTTGGGTTTTAGCATTAACATTAAAACTTATTTTCAAAAGCCTCCCCTGTTTTGTTAAAACAGCAGCATATTTTATCTTACACTACCCTATACAACATGTCATTTGGCATATTTGAAGCTAATTTTGTTGACAGCATAACTAAAGCAAAATAAAATAGTGAAATTAAGACCAATTGAAGATTGAGGTTAGTCCTAAACTAATGCAATGTTGTAACAGTGTTATTGTTTGTAGCTTGCACCAATTAGCTTTAGCACCAATTAACTCTATGTCCAGGAGGAAAAAAAATCCTGGAGGTTTGTAGACACAAGTTTCTATTAAAATGTAGTTTAATTTAGAAAGGGTCTAAGATTTCTACCAAGATCTACAAATATCTCTTCACTTAATCCTGAACTAACCAGCCTATCGCAATGCACTGTCAAATCAAATAAATGCCAAATCAATACTGTAATCATAAGAAGTTGAATCTAATACAAGACGAGCAGTTGCTCCTCACACTGATGGGGAAACAATGGAGGGTATGTTCTGTTGTCTAGTCTCAAATGTTGGCAGATATGCATCTCATCAGGTTTTATTAGAATCGGAATACCCTTCTACAGTAGTAATAAAAGTATGGTACAAGTTCTGGTCTTTTTTCCTGAACACATTCACAAAAGCATGCACTAAGATGGACAAGACAAATGTATCCTTGCAGCAAAACCCAGGTAAGAGTAACAGCAAGAGGCTGTGCAAAGTGCAGAATTTTAATATTTAAACATAAAAAGCTCAATATCAGAAAAGATCTTCTGATAAGATTGAACAGGTGAACTATTTCTAGACAGCTGTCAATTGTAAAATCATTCTTCAAAAATCTTTACAGACATGATAGGAGTTCTGACTCTGCTCTCTATGTCGAAGCAACTGAAAGGTTAATACTAAGAATGACAAATACTCAGAGACTGATCCTGCATTATGGGTTAGCTGTCATCTCAAAATGCTGGCGCTTAAAGTTCAGTTATATAACTGCATGGTGTGAAGTACGGTAAAGGGAGGGAAAAAAAAAAAAAAAAAAAAAGGTCTTCATACACATTTCTCCAAACTGCAGTTGGTCTAGAGCTCTACATTATCAAAAAGAGCTGGCAAATAAAAAATACAGTACAGCACATGTCCAGCTCATACTCCTGCTTAGTCTCTGGATCTCACCATGTGTGCACAATCTTGATACTTTAAAGGGATACAGCCATATTTGAAGGATCTTATATATAATTTACCTGATAAATATGACTTGAAAACCAAGTCCATCAAGGCTGGTGTAATGCTTTTGCACATATTTCATAGTACTAGGTAACTTCATAATAGAAGGGTGGGCATAAACACAGACGGCTGCAGTTATAGCATCCGACTATCACTCTGAGACACACCCAGGCTCTTAATTAAATAAGGAAAATGGCCACCTTTGGCGTAGCAGGTTCAACCAAGCCAGAAATTAAATCAACAGCATACAGTCAAAGCCTTTACACATAGACACCATTGTCCCACCTGTAGGCATATCAACATCCATTGCATGGAAGAAACCGGTACAATATCACACACAGTGTAAAAGAGGCTAAACTGGCTTGGCTTGAGATATTCAGGAGAGTCCCTGCATAAGCCAGAGACTAAACCTAATGAATTAATGAACTGCAAACTATGGACTACCTGGAACCAAAGGCAGCATTTGCATAAAATACTGATTTTTTTTTTTTTTTTTTTTTTTTTTTTTTTAGCTTGGAAAAAAGTTTAGAGCTCATACTGAGGAGTGTACAACAGATCTGGTATAAACCCCCAGGAAGACAAAAGAATAAATAATATGAGTACCTTCCATTCAATATATAAGGAAACATGATATTTCTCTTAACTTCTTTTAATAAACAAAGTAAGAAACCTTGAGAAATCAGTTTCAGTGTTGCCTGCCCCAGTTTATAAAGCAAGGAAAAAATTCCAAGGTCTTCTGCTCTTTGGGAGACACATGTGCTCTTAGAGAGGGAACCGATGCCCAGAAGACTTTTCCATACGCAGTGTAAAACACAACCCACCCAACCCCCTGCAAAAAAACGGGGGGAAAAAGGAAAAAGAAAACTGATAACTGCCTGTAGTGCCCTCACTAGAGCTGTAGGCCCTCTTTGGGGGTGGGGTGGGGGGGGCAGGAATGCTTTCTTCATGACATTTTTCCTTACAGCAATTGCTGTTTTAGAGCAAGCCAGAAAACAGAAATAAAGAAAACTCCCCAGAATCCAGAGTTTCTCTCTCACTGTCTTGTTTCCAGAAGGTAAAAGGGAAAAAAACACAACATGATTAGTGCCAATGTTGAAGTTGCTGCTGATCATATTCTGCTATAAGTTTCTTTATATGTGCCAGCTTGTTGTGGAGATATTCACAGCGGTTCCTCTCTTGGCTGTAGTTGGGATTAGTCTGTGAAGAAACAACGGGAGACAATGATGAATATTCTGTACATCTCTGATAAATTCGCAATAATATTTCTATCTTGTTTCCATTTTACCAAACAATATTACATCTTGAAGTCCTGCCTTCTACATTACCCCAAAACACTTCTCCTAAATGGTGACAGTCATGTTATAATAGCTTTTAAATAAAAGCTGTTTTAAAAAAAAAAAAAAAAAAAAAGTAAAGGAATTACATTTTGTAAACGCAACTGCAAAGATAATAGGCATGGCTGTGATTGGGTGATTAGCCCGCAAGGCGAGTGCCATAGATAATCACAGCCGTTCCAATATTCAGTATAACAGCACTCTTGCTTGTGCCATATTGCTTAAATGAACTAATGAATGTTGCACATTTTCATGATTTTAGATTTTAATGTCATGGAATGTTTGAGAGAAAAGCTAAGCCAACAGTCATTCCCCTCACCAGTCCCCTCTCTCTCTCTCTCTCTCTCTCTCTCTCTCTCTCTCTCTCTCTCTCTCTCTCTCTCTCTCTCTCTCTCTCTCTCTCTCTCTCTCTCTCTCTCTCTCTCTCCTCTCTCTCTCTCTCTCTCTCTCTCTCTCTCTCTCTCTCTCTCACTGTCTCTCTCTCTCTCGTGCTCGGATATTAACCTATCATTCATGTTACAGCCGAACTTCTGTCCAAGCTGTGCTCTTATACAAAAACTATGCAGACCTTCTGAACAATCAAGAATTCAACCAAGCTGTGTGTCAAACAATACAAATCACAGGCTGCATAATAAAGCAGGCTATTCATAACAAAAACCTGCTTATATTAGGCGAGTTGAAAAAACTTAAGCTAGCCCACACTCTCTCCTCTGAAAAAGAGTTTATCTCGAATCAGAAAAGGCTACAGTGGTTACAAAAACCATGCTTTTCCGAAATAATGCTGTTTTCACGAGCCGGCTGTGGCACGAATAACAGACCTGCATGCGTGCACATACACACGCACACACAGCTGAGCATTTCCCAGCTGATTCAAGTTGTGGTGATCACATCTGAGCTACTCACTCACTAACGCAAAATGCAAAATAAAGTGCCCTGTGCTTCAAACACACCCGCTTGAGAGTCACACCAGCAGGGTGGCCAGGATTGCTGTTTATATGCCAAATTGGGCTCGTTTTGAACCCACACATCAGAAATGCATGTGCAACACAGTGAACTTGCTTTCATAGCAAATACATGTGCAAAAGAAGAAAAATGTGACTCCTATTGCCAATGCCCAAGCTACTTGGGCTAATCTCTGGTCATTTTATGCAGCTTATGAGATGTAGTTGGAGACGGAAATAGCGTTGAGACCTGGCAACCTCGCACACAAGCCATGAACACTGTGTCATTATTAAGTTTCAATTATTGTATTTTATAATGATAAGAGTATTAATCAGTTGAAAATTTAAACCACTTCCATAATAGGCAATGCTTATTTTTGCTGTCACCACCACATCATATCAAATTTGAATGTTGTGTATCGTTACACCCCTAAAAGATACCAATAGCTAGTTATAGACTTCTGTGTGAAGTGAAATACATTATAAAAAAAAAAAAACTTTTACAACATGGCAGCACTGCTGAAATACCAACGCTCACATTTTTACAGATTTCAGAAGTTAATTATATAGATTTAGTTCACATTGAAAATTTGAGCAACTAAAACACAGTGACAAAATAAAAACACTTTCACACTTTGGGAAAAGTGTGTATTAACACAAAGATAATGGAAATATTCAGATCCATAGTGAGTTAATAATGACAGTTGCTACTGTGAATAAATTACACAGTGATGATCTACAGGGTGTCCGAAAAGTCTCCATACAGAGGGGAAATTAATTACATTTTTAGTAAAATACTTAGTTTATATTACATTTTTTTTCAGATAGCCTTTAAGAATGCCGTTGAACAAAAGAAGAACGTATTAAAATCATTCTTATGGCTGGATCGGGAACTTGTCGTAAGGTTGAGATGGACTTTAACAGGACACATGGCACGCACATCACACACAACACTGTTGTCAAGCTTAAATTCAAAAACATTGGAAGTGTTGTGGAACAACTGAGCAGTAGACTTCAACGAACATCCACTGACGAAGGCACAACCAACGTGGTGCTGGCATACAAAGTCCCCCCACGTATGGAGACTTTTGGTACATCCTGTATAATACCTGATTTGTCCAAAGTTTACCCAGCAACATAACTGACATAACAGCCAACATAAGCCTCTCTTGAGCACGTATTTATGTTTTCCCTGGGTGCCCAATATTTTCCTACTGTAAAAGAGAAAGCTTTAAACATACCTTTTTTATTTTGCGATACTCTTGAAGTATTTGATTGTGGATTGTCTGCAAAAATATAAATCAATATCAGTAATTGAACTTTTCTGCATTTTGTAGTGTTACAACCTAGAACTGAATGGCCTGAATCTACACAAAATATCCCATCATAATAAAGTGCGTGTGTGTGTTAGGGGGAATTTGGGCAGTGAGGGCATGGTCAAGCACCACTTGTGAGCAGAGATGGAGTCCCTCTTTATATGCCAGGTCTTGCAGCAAATGGATGCCGAGCAGAGAGAGCCGGCGGTACTGAACAGTGTAACTTTCCTCGACAGCGTCCTGCTGTGCTTGCGTTTGTGCGTATGAATTTTGGAAGTTTTTGTTTACGTTATTTCAGTTAAGATGGCTGCTGAGCTGAAAAGCCTGCGCTCTCACACCTGCATACCAAGTCCTCATTCTCCACACGCTGGCCAGGGTGTCACAGTGCTGCCAAAACCCTGGAGAATTTATGAAGAATACTTCGTCATAGAGAACTCACATTCAGCCAAGACCATCAAGTTCCTCGCTAGCTTACACCTTTGTGTGGAGCAAGTTTAGCGCTTCAAAGCCCTGGGGGCAGAGGTTACTCCACACCTCACCCATCCACTGATACCAGAAACAAACTGGCCAAAACTTCAAGGGCTCTTAGAAAGTATGCTAGTGGATGGGCCCTGTAGTAGTGAGACATGGGATTTGTGCAGTGCTGACCGGGGAGACATTGCCGAATTCAGCTCCGAGTGTGGAAGACCCAGAAGCCTGCACTGTCCTACACATATTTTTCTATTATCAAAAATGAAAGATTATATCGATTGATGTAGGACATTCGAACTAAGGAAAGAGATAAGGCAATTGTTGGTACCCAAGTGTTCCATGCAGCTCATCATTATCCCATGACTGGGGCAATTGGATTGTTATGGACCTCTTCAGGCCATCAGAATGGAGTGCACAAGGGTATCACTTTGTGTTAGTTCTAGTGGATTGTGCAACACATTCACACAGAAGCTGTGACTGTTAGAAACATCGCAGCACTCCTCTGAGATGGCAGAATCCCAACAGAGATTCTGACTGACCATGTCAGGTACAATTTACAAATTGTAAAACTTATTAGGGATTAAATCGATCCGTGTCAGTGTTTAACATCCGCAAACAGATGAACCTGGTCAAACCCTTAAAAATATCATCCGGATGATACTCAGAATTGGGATAAGTGGCAGTCTGAAAGGTCCCACAAGCCTCCGGGGGGTTCTCCCTGTTTGAATTATAGTATGGGATATAGGCCCCGTGGTGTCTTAGACGTCATCTGGGAAAACTGGGAGGATGGCCCTTCACAGAGCAATTCAATATGTTCTCAACCTGAGACTAAAACCCACACAAGAACACAGACACAGACCGACTCAAAAACGTTAATCCTGGCTGTATAACAGAGGATCTCGGCTGCATGAGTTTTCACCAGGAGATAAAGTGCTGGTGTTATTGCTCGCGTCAAGCTCTAAATTACTAGTAAAAAAAATAGCAAGGGCCTTTGAGGTCACAGTGAGTCGGGGAAAGTTGCACTAGCTCTACACCACTGGCTCTCTCTGTTCACCAACCATTCACTGTGAGACACACAGGATATAAAAAGAGCACTGCTAATCACACAAGTGCAGACTCATTCTTGACATTACCAACTCCTTCTGCCCTCCATTCACAAGCAGCACTTGATCATGCCCCAGCCACCACAGCTGGATTTGTGTGTCTTGGAGGAAGTAAGTGTTAGCCTTCCCTGGTTCATAGTAACCCGTGGGCAGAAATTGGAGACCAGATATTGGAGAAAAATGTGGGAAAAGCTGCTGTGGTCTGACCAGACCATAATTTAACTTTTCGGCCTTGACACATAAAACCCCTGAACTTGACCTTTCTTTTTAAACAGAGTGGGACTGATGAAAAGGAAGTCCAGACATCAGTCCTACTGAGAATCTTTGAAAATCGCTGTTCATCAACATTCTCCATCCAATCTGACAAGTACTGTTCAACCAACAAACATCAAGAAACCTTTTTCTAGTTTAATTAACCTTTGTGCTTTGCATATTCAATTGTTAGACATTTTGTGTAAATCAAATAACAAAAATCACAAATAAGTCAATTTTAATTCCAGGTTGTAACACAAGTTAATATAAACAACTGAATAACATGTATAGTTAAATGAAAAATATATATTGTATAATGAAAGGGGAAGAAAAAAGGTCAGATAACTTGGATAACCCAAGTGTATATGCAAGACATCTGTGTGTTCTCTGTGGTTATGGATAATTATATAGCCATACTGTTGTCACTTATACTGACCTATACTCTTGGGCAAAAAAAACAAAAAAAGGCAAATATTAAGCTTTTAATTTTCTTAACAACAAATCATTGGTCAGAAAATTAGCAAGAATTAAACAGATGCACTCCTGAGAGCTCCTGTGCCTCCACTTGCTGGTTTAGTTTTGCTGCAGTGAACTGTTTGTTTGGGGAAAAACTAGAAACAGGGAAATTCGCTAATATAGTCTTCTTGTACACAAACGTAAATCATCATAATGATTTTGATGTTTGATGTAAAAATCAAACTAACACATTATGTACAAAATTCTCCTGATTAGGAAAATTTCCTAATTTCCTGAAGGCTTATATATATATATACATATATTTATAAAAAAAAAGGAAAAGCTATCCCATACTAAGTATCTATTTGTTTCATTCTTGCCAATGATTTGATTTGTTGTTAAGACCATTAAAAGTTTAATATTTTGCCATTCCCATTTTTTTTGCCCAGGAGTGTACATCAGATCAAGCACAAGTCAGTCAGAAATTTTACCTTAGTGTTCTTATGTGCAATACAAGTACTACTGATGCTGATCTCCAGAGGTTCTGATCTCTGCTCCTTATTTGACTTGGCTAAATATGTTATTTTGAAATGTAGAGCTTCAAAGGGTGTAAGCTATTCAGACTAATCAGTGTGTATTGGTACAGTGGTTACCTTATACTGATCTGTGCCTTGTTGGAGCTGTTTCAGCTCAGCGTCCAGCACAGTGAATTGCCGGGTGATACCCTCTATTCGTGCGTGGAGTCCCCGGTACTCACTATACTCTGCGTTAAAGTCATTCTTATAGCTCTGACGCTGCTCCTGGGAGCCAATCTCAGTGTATTTTCTGCTCAGACATACAACAAAAAAAAGTCTTGTCACAAAAATACATTTTCCATTAGCACAGACCAGAGAAACAAAAAACAAAACATATGCTGGATTGAAGTACACAAACCCAATGCCAAATAATGCGTGGTGTTTGTTTAAGAAATGCAGAGACGAAGAGTACTTACAGTAAATAGTCTGCCATCACAGAAGAAGATGCAGGAATACTGGAGCTGTTGTACATTCCATTCAGATCTAAAAGGAAACAAAAAACAAAAGGTGAATGCAAGTACAAGGAGTCACGCAGCAGACGGCAGACTCACAGACACTGGCGAGGGTAAACAGTAGTGATGACAAGATGTTCTCTAAGCATCGAAGCTTTCCAGCCAGATGTGTTGAGACCTGGTTCATCATAGTGGTCAAAAATATAATCGTGTGTAACATGTAAAGCTACACTGCATATGTAAAAGCCAATAAGAAATAAACAGCAGAGATCAAATAAAGAAATTACTGAAAATGTAGATTTTTACAGTTTTTTAAGTTTAAGTTAAAATTTATAAAGTTTTTTATTTATTAGAATGGACTTTGGAAAAATAGTAACAGTACCATCTATAGCAAATAGTGTAAACAATGGTTCTTTTAAATAAAGGATATTTAAAGAAAGGATATTTAAAAAAAAAAAAAAAAAAAAAAAAAAAAAAAAAAAACATTTGCTATATATGTTACTATTTTTGCGCAACGTAGTGAACTCTGTTCTCGACAGAGTAAATGGGGACCATGTCTTTCATGACACGAAATGCCACCGCATGTGAGAAGTCAGCTTGGTAGAGTCTCTTCCCGGTTTACGGAGTGACGTCAGGTCAGCACGGCTGCGCACAGCATCGGAAATAAAGTAAAACCTCTTACCTTTAAATCAGTTATACTGTATATACACAAGTATTAGCTTTAGATTAATCAACACACAGACATTTATTTGTTAAATCTAAAACACTGACTATACAGTTAGCTGTTTGAGAATGAAAACATGCATCACTCATCGGAGTTAGCTGCCTAAAATTTAGGAAAATTTTCCCTTAATTTTTTATACGTTGTAATTTCATATTGAGGGTGGAAAAAGTTCTAACATGCTTCATCTTGGTTTAATTTTTTTACATCACAAAAACCTGCCACTTTAACAGGGGTGTGCAGACATTTAATATCCACTGTATCAGGTTAAGAAGGCTCTGTTTTTCCTTCATATTGGTTTAAACTTTTAAATAACCTCAAGTAGAACATTTTGAAAATCATGTTAAAACGTTAATTCAAATTAACCAAATTAATCGTGAAAATCGCCCAGCACTAATAAGACATATGATGTCTTATATGTAGACATATGATCTCAGTGACTTTGACCATGGCATAGCTGTTAGATGGGCTGGTTTGAGTATTTCAGAAACTGCTGAACAGTCTCTAAAAGAATGCTGTGAAAAACAAAGACTCTTTGTTGATGAGAGTTTTCCTGTCAGCTTGAACGATTCTGGCTTTTCTGCTCTGACCTCTCCCAACAACAAGGCGTTTCCATCTACGGAAGTGGATGCTTTTGTTTTTTCGCACCATTCGGCGTAAACCGTAGACACTGTGGTGCGATACTTCCCGGAGATCTGTCACCAACAACCATCCTATGGTCAAAGTCACTAAGATCAGATTTTCTCCCTGAATTTGATGTTTGATATGAACATTAACTGAAGCTCAAAGTTATTGTTATTTTATATATAAATAATGAATAATTTTTTAAATGTATATTTTATGTAAGTAATAACACACTACAGACCTTGCTGTTATACAAAATCAGTGCTCCCTGGTTATATGTTATATGAAAATAAACGCACACCTTCTGACCAATCAGATTGGAGCATTTAACTGTGCTGGGGTATAAATACATATGAATATAAAAGAGTAAGTCTAAAGTGTGTAATTTTCCAATACTTCTGTACTTGACATGGTCTGTACCTGTGCTTTTATGTGGAATACTCATCATGCTCAGGTCTGGACTTGTAGTAACCTTGTACAATTTCTTCAGCTGCGATCCGTCACCGTCCTCCTCTCCTTTCTTTTCCCTTTTGTCCTTCTCTGGATCTCTCTTTCTGGACTTGTCTTTATCTTTGCGTTTTTTGGACTTTTTGGACTTGCCATGCAGCGAGGGTGAGCTGCTGCGGTCCTTTGATCCTTCTAGGCTGCAGGGCACCGAAGGGGTGGAGCCTAACGCTGCCTCTGTCTGCAGAGAGCTCCCTGTTAAGGCTGTTGTTTGGCTAAGCCTCTCAGCCACTGCTGCCTCCTGGCCTTCACAGTCCCGGCCATTGTGGCTCGAGTCGTTGCTGACATCTGACAGTGGTTCAAGATGCTGAGATAGATCCAGTAGCGGAAGCGGGGCACTGGATAAGCCGCATGAGTCCTTCCCATTTGAAGAGTTCAACTTTCCGTTGACGGGTGCTGATCCCTTGCTGATCAGGTGTGATATCCTGGGCTTCTTGCTTGCCAGGGGGTCGATAAAATCTTCGGTAGTTCTTTTCTGTAGAACAGAAACATGAGAATCTTACAAGAAGTACCAGCAAAATGGAAAAAAGACCTTTAACATAGCAAAGGATACCTACAGAAATACTCTTCCAAACGTTTCTGCCTCAAAACCTTTTCCTCAAAACATTTCTACTGTATGCTCCAGGGAAACACTGTTGTGTTGATTTAAACAAGAATAAATGGCTTATATTTTTCACAAATTGTGTGAAATGTTAAGCTGCACAAAAGTAATTTATTTAGTGCATGTCCCTTTCAGCACTCACCAGCAAGTCCGTTTGTCTAGCCAGCCAGAGCGACAATTATACTTTTGCTTCTGATTTGGTCCAATAATGTTTTACACTACATAAATGTAAGCAAACTAAAAAAACTAAAATATTTTCTTGGGGATGTGTGTGAAAACCACTGGGCAAAAAAATAAAAAAATAAATAATAATAATAAAAAATAAAATATAAAAATCTCTAAAGTCTTCATGGTTCAGAAAAAGCAAACTTGAGTATTTAGCTATTGTTTGAATAACAATTTAAATTATTTCAGTATATGTAGAGTTCAGTATATTGTACAGTATATTGTAGACTACCAGTAATGTGAATAAATAAACGTGTTTTAGAAAAGAGCCTAGTTTTCAGCATTGAGGGAAATTAGAAGAATTTGCTGACAGAGCTAGAAAGTGGCCTAGGCATAAGAGTTCAATGTCCAGTCAAGAGTTGCACAGCTGTGACTGATTAGCAAGACTGATTAGCAATAGCAAATACAAGTAATTAGAAAAAAGTCAATATTCTCTATTTCAGTAAAGCAGTGAATAGAAACTGCAATATATTTATTAAACTCCAACACCAAGGCCCAACACACTGGTTAAATCTCAGAAATGACTAGTATTACCACTGCGAAACAGAACCAATACAACATACCACCCTCAAATCTGTTCACTCAAACATGGTATTGCTTTACTCATGCACAAAACTGCAAACACTAGCAGTGTAAAAATTGCACAAGAACAGTAAAGGGAGGCAAAATTCATCCTGGCCAGGCTTATTATTATCTTGCACTCAAAATTCAAGTTTTAATCAATCGTAAGACCTATGGTTTTGGAGATTTAATAATTAATGGGTTGAGCCTTTTGTCCTTAACAATATAGTGTATCGTAAAACTTGCTCTTTTCAAGAATACTATGAATCGCATCATGTCGTGCTTCTGCGTCTTTGTGCGAGTACCAATAACTGCATACAGTCAGGTCCATAAGTATTTGGACAGTGACAATTTTGGTAATTTTGCCTCTGTACACCACAATGGATTTGAAATGAAGTAATCGAGATGTGATTGAAGCGTAGACTTTCAGCTTTAATTCAAGGGGTTAAAAATATTGCATTATCCATTTAGGAATTACAACTATTTTTTTTTTACAAAAGTAAAAAGACAAAAGTAATTGAACTAACTAATGATTATAAATATAAAGATTATTTTATTTTACTGTAGCTACCTTTGTTTGTTGTTTGTTTGTGGGTCTTTCTGCCTTCAGTTTTGTCTTCAGTAAGTGAAAAGCAGCTCTATTGGGTTGAGGTCAGGTGACTGACTCGGCCATTTAAGAACAGTTCATTTCTTTGCCCTAAGAAGCTCTTGGGTTGCTTTAACGGTATGTTTTGGTTATATTTCATCTGTACTGTGAAGCGTCGTCCTGTCAGTTTTGCAGCATTTGACTGAATCTGAGCAGAGAGTATAGCCCTATACACTTCAGACTTCATCCTGCTACTTCTATCAGCAGCCACTGCATCAATAAACACCAGTGGCTCAGTTCCAGTGGCAGCCATGCATGCCCATGCCATAACACTGCCTCCACGGGTTTGACACCTGTGGTATTTGTGATGTGGTTTTTGGATCATGAGCCCTTCCTTTCCTTCTCCATACGCTTCTCTTCCTATCATTCTGGTACAAGTTAATCTTGGTTTCATCTGTCCCAAGAAACTTTCTCCAGAACTGGTCAGGCTTTTAGATGTTTTCTAGCAAAGGCTAATCTGGATTTTCTGTTCTTGAGTGTTACGGTGGTTTGCATCTTGAGACAGGCTAACCATCTGCATTAACATTCATGAAGGCGTCTCTTGATTGTAGACTTTGACAATTATACACCTACCTCCTTGAGAGTGTTCTTGACTAGACTAGATGTTGTGAAAGGGTTTTTTCTTCACCAAGGAAAGAATTCTGCGGTCACCCACTTTAACTGTCTTCCGTGGTCTTCCAGGCCTTTTGGTGTTGATGAGCTCACCAGTGAATTCCTTCTTTTTAAGAATGCACCAAATTGTTGATTTGGCCACTCCTAAAGTTTCTGCTATCGCTCTGATATAATTTGCATAAGTATATTCATTTTTATGTTGTCAGGAAAAGATTTTAGAGCTTAAAGTCATGACTGACTTAGCTACCACTTGCTAGCTAGGCGTGATTAGCTCACACTCGAAGTAGCTAGTGAAGGTTAGCCAAGGTCATACAGTCAATCTTGGGGGAAAAAAATCAAAATATTGGGGGAGATATATAGGTCAACTGAATTTGCAAAAATGACAGAATACTATTCCAGAAAATTACTTGTGGAGATGCAACTTAAAAAATCGTACTGCAGCCAGCCACTAGAGGACCTCAGAGACAGTGCAGCCAAACACACACACAAATGCTTTAGTTTAGAGTCAATATGACACAGTCTGTTTTCACCATATTTTAGTTTTTATTAGGCTTGTGGGATATTGATTTTTCCCTGCTTGTGAGTTATAATTTTTAAATAAATGACTGAATCATCCAGAACCAACAGGCTAAAAAAACAAAAAGGCAGGAAAATAAACACTTAAATCATTTCAGGTTAAAGGAGAGTAGGGAAGGGTATAAATAATTTTACTAACTGTGCAACCCCACAGATTCAGTCTGCACTTCGTATGCACATGTGTTACAAAATAGGATTCTGGATGTTTATTCAAGTCTCCTCATTTCTGTTGGGAACAAGTGATGTTAGGATTAAGCTACTACGTGGCAGACATGCACAAGAAGGGGAGTCGGATTCTGGCTGGGAGTAGGAATTCAGGATATTTAATCACTTTATAATCATCACCACCATTAACACCAAGTAAGCATAATGTATTGGTAATATTTGGATTTTTTCCTCTTTTGGATGAAAAATTAAGTGCCTTTTTAAGCATTTTCAACCACATTTCTTCAGTGCCTCCGTAATAAATATAGTTAGCAGATGTTAAATATATGCATGCTTAACATTAGCCAAGTAAAATATAAACATTAGCCAAGTAAAAACACCTGCGCAAAACACGCCAGACTCACACTATATAACCAAAAGTTTGTGGACACCTGACCATCATGCTCACATGCGCTTGCTGAACATCTCATTCCAGATTCACTCTCCCTTTGCTGTTATAATGAGCTCCACTCTTCTGGGAAGCTTTCCACTAGATGTTGGAGCGTGGCTGTGGGGATTTGTGTTCATTCAGCCACAAGAGCATTAGTGAGGTCAGGAGGCCCGAGAGCGTGCAGTACGAGTTCTAGTTCATCCCAAACATGTTCAGTGGGATTGAAATCAGTGCTCTGTGCAGGCCACTAGAGTTCTTCCATACCAACCCTGGCAAACCACGGAGCTCCTTAGTGCCAGTGAAGGGAAATTGTAATGTTACAGTATACAAGAGACATTCTAGACAATTGTGTGTTTCCAACTTTGTGGCAACAAGTAAATGTCAATGGATATCATAGCAATGTTGAATTGTGTACCAGTAATTAATCTGTTATACCTCACAAGTTTTTACTAAAAGTAGTTGCAGAATCATGGGCGTCTGTGAGCTCACGTATGTGGAAGAGGGCAGATAGCGCTTTCCTGAGAGTGTGTTACGCTGCCCTGAAAGGTGAGAGCTAGCTGATGGCCAAATTGGGGAGAAAAATGTGGAGGGAAAAAATTCAAATGTGGGGAAAATAAAAACGAATAATAGAATGGATTTCACTGGATGCTAGCTCAGAGGAATACAGAGAGTAGACTGACCTGCGATGGAGAGCTACTGGCCTGCTCTTTGTGCGGACTGACTGGATTCTCCCCAGGCACGGGACCACTGCTCTGAGCCTTGCACAGTTTCCTGTGGAGAAACAAGACACCTCAAAAGAAAGAATCAGAAGAATGATATAGAAGAATAGATGCAGCAAACTTACTACAAAATCACAGCACAGTTGTCCTCTCACATAAAGGCAGATATGGATCAAATGCAGATGAAAAAAAATGCCAGATTTTAAGAATCACGCATGACATGGAGAGCTTTGTTTCACTAGGTCTTTAGAATCACTGTTATGTTTGTCCAATTATGTGGCACCTGGCCATAAACAGATGTTGGACCTCTGCCAGTCACACACAGCATTTGAATCACATATGCTGTGCCACAAGACCTTTGAACTGTTTGGCTGCATGGCTCTTGCACAACAGTCACTAATTAGTTCAGAACTAAGAGTCCAACTGGGTGGGCAGCAGATGTGACAGCTGATAAACATTATCCCAAAGACAAAGGTGAAGCCCAAATGGTTGGGCTGATATTCGTGACACTGATAATCCTCATGCAGAATGACATTTATGATTCCTTCGTGTTAGCAAGACTAATGCTTTAAAGTCCAGCTAGACAGTACAGGTAGGACAGAGCACATTCCAGGCTTTAACTAAGAACAGAATGAAGTAACTAAGCAAAGTATATTTATTTCCCAAGGTGTCAGAGCAAAAGAAAAAATAAAAACGATTGGAGAAGGAAAGTCACAGAAACACAGTATTAAAACTAATAATTAAAGGCCAACAGAATGTTAGATCAGAAGACTCAATTTGTAATCCCTAAAGGAAAAGAAGTCCCAAGTGTGCATCAGACTCGGTTTCCCTGCGCAGCTTACCGTACAAGGATCCTCTTTAGAATTTGCTGGTCTACCTCAGTGTAGCCAGGCCAATCCTTCTGAACCTCCTTAAACAAACAGTCCTTCAATGTGAAGGTGTTGTCCTTGCTATTCAGATTAGCCACCTACAGGGAAAACAGGGAGCAAATCTAAACTCTCTCAAAATTTCAACACTAATATGCACCAAAACATATTACTCCAAAGAATTCTGAAAGTCTAAGAGCTTTCGTGTTAGCATAAGCTTTATAACTGCTATAGGGCCGCAACTAAAGATTATTTTCATAATCGATTAATCGGCTGATAATTTTTTCAATTAATCTGATTTTAATAACCAAACAATTTTCAACACCCTTTTTTTTTTTTTTTTTTTTAACCATTCAATACCAAGTTTGTATGCATTATTTTTAGGGATGCACAGAAAAGCATTGATGATTCAACTACAGTTCTAAATGAATAATATTAAAAGCGTCACTTTCACTGCACCTTACGGTTTCTGTTCCTCACTGCCTTTAAGCATATTGTTTTACTTATGTTTACTTTGATTGTACCGTTTTAATTTGACATTACAGATCTTACTTGCGCTACCACTGTTTATCACCGCGTCTACACTGCGACTGAGGAGCTCAACGTGGCAAAAAATATGTTTGCAGAGTGACATGAACCTGTTGCAGGAGGCTGTCCAAAGTGTCCTTATCCTGGGGTGAGAGGCCGTCCTTTGTGAGGCGCACTAGCAGCTCAGGCTTGCGGTAGGGTTTGAGGGCAAGTAAGTGGACTAGGCGCTCCCTGAGTGGCCGTGGCAGCGCCGTACTCTTCTTCATGCTGCTGGAGATGAGTACAGGACGAGAAAAGCGCCGCAACGGGGCCACGTCCGAAAGGGCCATCGCTGGTTTCCGGATCTGGACCCGTTTACCTGAACAAGGAACATCATAAAAGACCATCAATCTAAAGTCAAGCTCATCTACCTATATATCCGGACACGGACACACACACGGACAGACACACACACACACACGGACAGACACACACACACACACGGACAGACACACACACACACGGACAGACACACACAAGGTGACCTGGAAAATCTTGTTGGAGTTTGAGTTTCCTGCCAGCAATATACATGGAGGTCTATACTTTTAAAACACATATTTCTAACAATCTGGAAATAATGTTATTTTAAATCTACTTTTGACCATCACGTTGGTTTCTGCCTGCAGAAATCATGGTTGTAAAAAATGTATTTAGTTAAAAGAACTATTTCCCTGCCAATGAACAGTGAGCAGTGGAGTGGAGAGACGATGATGTTTAAATGCTGTGAGGGAGTTTACCTCAGGTGATGAGATGTGGATGATGCTGATAATCTGACTAATAACTCACTTCCCATTGTAATTTTTGTCACTAATGTAGTTGATTGTGTTATAGAAGTAGAGCTAAGCGTGTGGAAGTGGAACTGAAATTAAATCTTTAAATGAGCTTTTCCCCTTTTTCACTAGAACTTTACTTCTAGGAAACACGTATGCAAAAGAGGAAGACAATTCAGTTCAGGAAAACCTGTAGTTTTCAGAACAATATATAGGAGGAAATACGGAGTGTCTTCTCAGACCACCACACGAATCACGTAACATCACAATTAAGGATTTTACTGTCTTACCCACATATCTGCCACCGGGCTTGATGACGATGGCAGCACGGCTGCGTGTCTCCTCCTCTGCCTGAGCCATGCTCTGCCTGGCCTTCTGGTAAGAGTCGTCTGTGGCACACACCGTAATTTTATCCTGGATCCCTCCCAGGCAGTCCAGCTGTATGCTCCCTTCACTGAGGAAACCAGAGGTGCATAACATTACCAACCTGAAGCTACTAACATCTGAAACCTAACAGAAACTAACTGTATGAAATAAGGTTTGTTAAGGTGAACATTAGCCATCTGGAGGAGCTAGAGAAGTGGAACACAAAGCACAATACAAGCAAGTGCTGAACTTGTACACAAAATAAAAAGATTTCACCATAAACTCTCAACTTTTACATACCATCTGATTGTGACTGAGTAAAACAAAAGACTTAATACAGTGCCCCACAATGAATGGATCATTTCACTCTAATCAAGTGAGGAGCTACAGTTACAGACATGTCTGCTCCTCTGGGGAAAGCTGCTCATATACAGAAACAGAGACAGAAAACTAGCCTACCTTGTAATGTACTGCTGGATGCAGTCAAAGCTGCCCTGGGGATTATCCCTCCCCACATTAGACAGATAGAACGTAAACGTGCGCAGATCATTTGGACTTGTGGACTGGGGTATTGTGATTTTCTGTTGGGAGATAAAACATCATAAACAAGACAGTACAAGGACAAGCTGTGGATATTGTTGGTTTCAACTGCTAGGTTAATTCATCATACAGGTGAACAGGCGGTGGGTCAGTGGGTAGAGATCTTTGGCAATTGGTGGTCAAATCAGATTTACTGATTTATTTTTAAGAATATTCCAAATGTTATAATAAAGAGCAAGTTGTTCAGTATAATTGAACTTGCCTCCTCTGCATCTTTTTTGCACAGTTCATTGATTATTATAATCATCCTCATACTGTTGTGTCACTACTTTCACTACACTCTTATAAAACTTTTACCTTTTTAAATCGAATAACTCAGTTTGCACTATTTACTCTGATACCATATCACTCTATTTGCACTATTCATTCCTCCTGCATTCTGACTTGAGCAGCACAATTTCTCTCACCCATGTGAAATCTCTCCCTACATTGCTGTCTCTGTTCATCTGTTTGTATGCACTTTATGTTAAGTGTATGGACACGCCAGTGTAGCACAAGAAGTTCACTGTTTCTCATGTACCTTTTTTTTTTCTGGACAATAAAGCAAACTTGAACTTTTAGACATAAAACTTTCAATCACCCCTTCAGAAGTTAGGATTAAAGGCATCATCACTCACAATACACAAAATGTCTTTTTTGCTTGAAATGCCTGTCAGGTTTACAGGTGAGAAGACGAGCTTTGAAAACAAGAACTGCTGAACATAGAGGTGCTGTTAGAAATCATGATTCTAGGAATCCAGTGGGCTGAAACTGTGAGCACACAGTGGAGTGATAAGATGTGATTGGTGTTAATTGGTCTGCGCTGCACAGAGGAGGGAATCCCAAAAGTAAGAGACGAAGCCTACATGACGAGATGGAGTGAGAACCCGTGTAGACGTCAGGAGGGAGATAGTGTGGATGATAGATATCTGTGAAAGCGTGGATTATTGGTCAAACAAGTGGATTTACTTGGAATCAGTGACATGTTGGGAGAGGGAACCGGCACAGATTATCCTGAGGCAGCCGCAAATTGTCCGAGCTGTGAGACGTGGAGTGTGTGCATTGATCCATGGGATAGTCACAAAAATTTTTGTTCCCACATTCATATCTGAGAATTTACTGATACTGAAACAAAAACCAAAATAGCTACTTACACAAATTTCACATTCTGTTTACATGCCTCATGTTTACATGCCTCCTAATAATCTGTTAATCATCCGACTGAGAGGTCAGTCTGAATAAAAAACATTCAGTATACACCTCAGGCACAGCAGAGTACATCGACTGAGGCCAATCCAAATCAAAGCCTGATCAGACTTAAAAAGGTGGATTAATGTCCTTTTAATATTCTATTAAATAAAACAGCAGTAATCACCATGTAAACATTTGTGATTACTTTCAAACTGCACACGTGTGGTTGAGTCAGGATGTGCTCTAAAACGGAAAAGGAAACACAGTGTTAGAGATTTTAATCTATTTATAATAAATGTGAGGTTAGCTTGATGTCAAACTAACATTTTGAGGCAGAAGTGGGACAGGAATTGAGCAAAATGTTGACTCAGCATTTGATATTTGTCAGATATTCAGCAAGCATGTTGAACATACACTCGGGCAAAATAAAGGGAAAACTTTACTAAAGTCTTTATTTCTTGTGGAGGTATTCACAAACAGTGGTTTTTAACGTTAGAAAATAAGATAACATTAGACAACAAGTAAAGGCATTACACAAATAGACAACCCTTCCTCCTGAATGTCAGGCAAATACGCAATATTCACTGCGATCACAACCTCGTCTTCTTGCGATGCATTTAATGATCACATTTTGATAATGTGATCTCTATCAAAACACAAGATTTAAAACGTGAGCACGCACACATCATGAGCATAGTAGGGCAGTAGTGCTCTGACACATAGGTTAACATTCATTGTTTGTTTCTCTGGCTGATTTAGGAAAACTCAGATAAAGCAATGCAAACAACTGCATGTGTACGAATGAACACTGATCCTCACACAGAATCGAACATACGAGCAGAACTGCTGCACTGTACAGCCCTGGGAGCCACAAATGGCAGGAACTATAAATAGACTGTGTGTGTAGTGTTTTGGGACACTCTTTATAATACCCCTGAGTCTGCTAGAAGAACAATATTTTGCTCGCTAATGTCTGTGTGCTGGTGAGGTCTGAGTGCTACACTGATGTGTAAAATAACTCATCTTTTTAAACTGATGTGTAAATAATTTAACAGGCTATCAGGGTCATTTGTCTGTAACTCTGATACTTCTCTACATCGCCATTCATGAATGAACAATACTCCAGTTTATATATAAAGTTTTATCGATACATACTGATTAAAGGCTACAAAATTGAATCAAATCGTAGTAAAATCAGTGCAATCGGCAAATAACGAATTGCCTTTTAAATCAAAATCGTATCACATCATATCGGGCAGAAGCCTAACATTTACGCTGCTAGTATCTACGCTCGTAACGACGTCACCTATTACACCTTATGGTTTAGGGGTGTTGGACTGCAGGTTTCTCGCTGCAAAGATTCCCCACAAAAATTTAGCTGGAAAGATCAGCAACCTGTCGCTTTCTGAAACACATGGTTTATTTTCAATCCCTGCTGTTGGACAGACAGAAAACATGGTGTCAATCTCTGCTGACAGGCCTGAGAGCTAGAGGTTATATCAAGTACAGATCAAAACATTCTGGTGTAAGATTCAAACTTATATCCTGATTCATGTCAGATGGTGGGGCAAAGACTCAAAGAAGGATTCAAACACAAAACAAAATGCAGGTGGGGGCAACATGGAAAATACCAAAAAAATTATTATTAAATAAGTGTTTCAGACCTGCTGGTTATACATTTTGAGCAGTGTGTGAGCAGTTCTCATGCTTTTTTCTCTTCTCCTCTGGATTACTGCAACTCTCTCTACACTGGAATTAATCAGACATCTATGGTCTGATTATAATTAGTCCAGAATGCAGCCGCCAGACTGCTGATGGGCACACGGACGCGCAAAAACATCACTCTCGCTACCGGGGCGCTACCGAATTGATTTCAAAACACTCCTACAGGTTTACAAACCTCTGAACAATCTAGCTCCTTCATACCTTACGGAGCTTTTACCTGTTCATAATCTGTTCATAGATCTCTCAGGTCATGTGATCGAGTGCTACTATCGGTTCCCAGATCCAGACTGAAGCTTAGGGGTGATCATGCTTTCGCTGTGGCTGGCCCTAAGCTCAGGAATAGCCTGCCTCTGCACATTAGAACTGCTCCTACCTTAACTATTTTCAAATCCAAGTTAAAAACTTATTTCTTTTCCTTGGCATTTCACCAGCAGTAAAGATAGTTTTAAATATGTTATATGATTATATATGATGAACCAACCCTTATAATGTTAGGGGTTTTTCTTACTGATATTATTTTACTTCTATTTTAGCTTTTGTAATTATTGTTGTAAAGCACTCTGGCCAACCTATGTTTTTCTTAATGGTGCCATATATATATATATATATATATATATATATATATATATATATATATATATATATATATATATATATATATAAAATTGACACTGACATTTGGCGTAAGGGGTCCACGTTGAGAAAAGGCTGAAAATTTTTACTACAAAAAGATTTAAATATTAAATCCACCACTTGTTTTTACCACTAATTTCATATCACATATAATTTAAATAGTAATTATACAACAGTTAGTTCCAGTCGACTAATTTGATTGATTGAGCAGAATTCCAAGAGTGCCTCTATTTCCTATAACTGCACTGGGACGTTTCACTGTGTGTATCACGCCACCTGTCTGTGTTCGTCACGTTAAATTCCACTTCCTAGTGTGAATCGGTTACTGCAGTAATGTTAGCGACTGGCAGAGGACATGGAAAAACGATACTTTTCAGGAACACAACTTTTGACTTAAAATATGAAAGAATGACATTTGAAGATGAAAAGGAAGAAGGGATGCCAATGTTACCAGAAACACCTTTAACAGAAAAGTACAGATCAGTGTGAGGTAGTTAGTCAGCTGGCTGACATGCTATAAAGTGAGCGTGGCTTCTTCTGGATTTCCGCTAGCAGAGCAAAAATAAAGAGAACATTTGTGTCTGAAATGTCACTTACTCCATATTAATTTCTTGTTTATAGAACTGTTGTATAAAAGCAATACTGCACGAGCAATCGTGTGGTTATACTGAATATCGGCATGGCTGTGGTTCCCTACGGCCGAATCACAGCCGTGCTGATCGTCTGCGTAACCATACTCTTACTTGTGTATTGCTTAATTATACTCGGACAGTGATTTTTTGCTTAATTATAATTGAACCGTGATTTAAAAACGCTGTTTGTTTGCATTGCTCTCTTGCGATGGTCAGAGACCACAACTGTTCATGAGGAACATTAGTCAGTAATGTGATTTATAAAAAGATTATATCGAAAATGTACCATTTCTCGCTGTTCACAGCGTTCATCACCCTTTCTGCTGTAGTATAAAACTTAGTTTCATGTTTTATTTTCCATTTTATAATAAGTAATAGATGAGCAAGTTTTTATTTATAGTTTCTCAAAAACCTGGTAATTGGGATTCATGGGGAAAAGGTTTGAACACGTCTGCCTTATGGTGAACTGTAGCAATCAACAACATGATTACATGAACTATGAAACATCCTGCTGCAAAACACTGGGATAAATCAGAATCTAACAGGTGACTGACGCGTTATGTGGTTCGGTGGCAGAGCTGTGCCTGAATCATGGCTGGATTTAAATCTTGTCTCTACGTTTCAATAAAGCACATGCGTTCAAGCAAGAATTAGCAGAAGAGGGTTTTTTTCTTACTGCTTTTGGTGCATAATAATTATTATTATTATTATTTTTATTATTATTATTATTATTATTAACATTATTGTTTTCCCAAATGGTCAAAATGGTGTCAGGGCGGTAAAGGGAACATGGACTAACTGTCCACTCCACCCACACACACAAACTTACACAACACACAGTGCTGATGTGTTCTCAGATCAGTCTCCTTTAACCCAAGGTTCCTTTCACATGTGGCCTGCAGGTGGACGACTATAAATAATGTGTGTTTCAGCTTCATGCTCTGTGCCAAAAGGCTCAAAGCTCCTCGCTGCTGTAGACACTCTTACTTACTAGGCCATGGACTTTGTATTGAACATTGTGATATCCCTTTACAAACACAGAATTCAGCTGAAATCCTTTCCTGTCTTATGTTGAGCAAAACAAAATCTTTTTCCAAAATGACAATAAGTAAGGGTGCGTCTACTGAAGAACAAAATGCATCATTAGCTCACAAAGACGAAGCAAAAATAAAGATGATCAGGAGAGTGAAATTTTGGGTTGTAACTCATTCAACTGATTATCTCACAAATCAATTAACATTTAAAAAAATTATCATTGCAATGAAATACAAGGTCACAAATAACTATAAAAAATTATATACAGTAAGCTGCTTGAGTTTAAGTTCAGGTGCATTTGTTTGCTTTGATTATCTTAAGATGTTTCTAGAACCTGACTGAAGTCCAGCTCTGGCAAATTCAGCTGATTGGACATTGGCTTTAGAAAGACACACATCTGTGTGTATAAAGTGCCACAATTCACAGTGCAGGTCAAAGCAAAAACCAAGCCATGAAGTCCAGAGAACTCTCCACAGACCTCCACAATCCAACTGTGTAGAGACAGAGAACTGGATGAGGGTATAAACCTATTTCTAAAGCTCTGAATGTTCTCAGGAGCACAATGGGCTTACGTCAGTGTGAAATGGAAGACGTTTGGAACCACCAGGACGCTTCCTAGAGCTGGCCATATGGCCAAACTCAGTACCTGGGCTAGAAGGAACTTGGTCAGGGAGGTAACCAATAAGCTAATGGCTATGCTAACAGAGCTTCAAAGAATATTTACAGAAACATGAAGATGGCAGTTCAGAGACACTCTCCATCAAATCTGAATGAGCTTCAGAGAATCTGTAGAATGGGAGAAACTGCCCAAATCCAGGTGTGCAATGCTTACAGAGATTTACCCGAAATGACTCGAAGCTGTAACTGCTACCAAAGATGCTTCTGTAAAATACTGAATAAGAGTCTGATCTAAATGAGATTTGTTTTTGCTTTGTCGTGTATGGGTTATTGTCTGTAGACTGATAGCAAAAAAGTCAGCTTAATTCTTTTAAATTAAATCTCTAACAAGAAAGCATACAAAAACTGAAGGAGTCGAAATACTTTCCAGAAGCCTCTGTACCCCTGCTGTTAAACTGGCTTGCTAGCTACTGAGGCGGTCTGTCAGAGGTTGGTTTACACTTCTGTGTTGAAACATGAATCTGCATTAAGAAGCAGTGAGAGGGTATAGGGGTAAGCGTAGGCCTCGGACGGTGAATATAATCCAGATACCATGTGCGTTACGTGTGTGTGCATGTATGCTGAGAGAATCATAGACACTTCATATGACCTAGTATTTAAAATAAATACCATCGTCATACAGATACTGTTCACCATGCTTCTTCTCGCCTCATACACATCTGACCTCACGTGGAGTGATCATCATCTCTTTTCAGCTTATCACAACTGCACTGGGATTTTCATTTCATATCACTTGGAGTAATTCAGATTTCTGTGGTTGCTTGAGGTAGGTTTCCTCGTTACCAGAAACTGTGGTGAGTGTAAACAGGGGGTTTCACAGTAAGCGGTTGGGGAAAGGCTGTCTCTTCCTTGGTGCTTACTGTAAAGCCCTGTGTATACGCACACCACAGTTTCTACCGCTCCAGCCATGGCCACTTGGTTTGAATGTGTCTGTACTGACCAGTGCAGGAGAACAAACAGCATCTTTGATCACTTTGACCACAATCATCATTAACATGGAAATTATCTTGAAAGTGTTAGCTTTTACACTTTTTCAGTGCAGGCCTGTTCAAACTGAGTTATTTTTTTATTTGTCATGCCATTTTCATATATTTGTCCGAACTTTTTTTGGTGATGTCCCTAATAAATATAGTACGTTATATATTTAGCATATTATAATATAGTACATTATATATAGCACATAGTAAACATTCTCGGTTTACTATGATAGAAAGTGAGAGCGGCGCATCAGGGCAACTTTCATGTGGGAAAATGGAAACATGAGCGAGTACTGATGCGAGACGAGGAGAAGGGGGGCAGGGTTTTCAGGGTGTTGGTTAATATGGGAGAGTTGAAAACACCTACACAACTGTCAGTCGATTCCAGATTCATGTGTCAACTGGCTCATCTTTCATTTTTACTGGGAAGAAAAAGAAGACTGCTGTTTTTGCATATATTTGAGTGTACTCCTATGTTAATATGCAGAGATCCTGTGCAAACTACATAAAAGTTGGCAGATCTGCTATAGTTTGCACATTAAAACAAAACAGACTTCAGAGCCAGCCTTGATACTGACATAACATTCAGTTCACTCATTACTGTGGAGGTTAACAAAAGGTTGGGTTAATTATCCACCCAAAAGACCAAGAAGGTGACCTGGGAATACAAGGTACACAGCAAAAGCCTGGCCACAACAACCTCGCTCACTTCGTCCACGCAGACCTCTTCACTGTGACCGGCTTCGTTTCTGTTGTGCAGCTAACGTAGTTTACATGGTTGGTCTCTCTATGCTGTGCAACATGAGAGGCATCTTTCAGTCAAACGCTAGGATATTATTATAGTGTTTCATGGAAGAGAAAACGGGAAAGCGCATTCTCTACGCGTTGTGGTTTTCTCTTCACCTGTACAGACGAACGGAGTGCTACAGCGCTAACGTTCACACAAAAGTATTAGGGCCGGAAAAATCTAGATTTTTTTTTTTCCTTCAACTTCATGAACAATTCTCAATTACAATTTCAGGGTTTTTTTGTTTTTACATAATACAATTGAAAAATTATGCTATTTACTTATAAAGTTTTTATTTATTAGAATAGACTTTGGAAAAAGTAAATGTTCAAAAAATAGTAACAGCTCCATCTGTTCTTTTAAATAAAGAATATTCAAAGAAAGGATATTTTTAAAAAAAAAAAAAAAAAAAAAAAAAAAAAACATTTTTGCACTATTTTCTATAGATGGTGATATTATTTTTGCACAACTTAGTGAATGCTTTGTTCTCGACAGAGTAAATGGGGATCATTTCTTTCGTGATATGAAATGGCACTGCAACTGAGAAGTCAGCTCGGGGCGTTCTTCTCAAGTCAGAGATCCTTCCCCATTTACAGAGTGACGTCAAGTCAACAAGTATATACAAGTATTAGCTTTAGATTAATCAACACAGCCATATTCGTTTGTTAAATCTAAAACACTGACTATACAGTTTGCTGTTTGAGAAAGAAAATATACATCACTCATGTGAGTTAGCTGCCTAGCTTGCTGATAACAAAATAGGAACATGGGGGCTTCAGTTTTCCCATTTAATCTGCTGAATGTGCCGAGGTCAAAAATGACGTAATTCCGACCAGCGAATTACCGAATGCAGCATTATATTTTACATAAACTTGATCATTTGACTTTTCAAACTTGTACCAATTCCAGATCTCTGAAGTGATATTTAAACCTTTCTTTGCTATGAGTTCAGTCTTTTTTTTTTTATCTAAGCGTGCAGTGTTTGTGCCGTCCGGGACTGCCCATACTGCTCATACTGCTCATACTGCTCATACTGCCCATACTGCTCATACTGCCCATACTGCTCATACTGCCCATACTGCTCATACTGCTCATACTGCCCATACTGCTCATACTGCCCATACTGCTCATACTGCCCATACTGCTCATACTGCTCATACTGCTCATACTGCTCATACTGCCCATACTGCTCATACTGCTCATACTGCTCATACTGCTCATACTGCGGTGAGGACATTGTATTTAGAGATTTATCAAGAATCCATAGAACAGATATTTAGAGAATCTCTATGTGATTATAATATTCCAATAGGAAAGCACCAATTCAACAAACAAACAAACAAAAAAAAAGCTGATTGAGCAAAAAACTTCTTATCAAAGACAGCAAGTTGCAGCAACTGGAAGCAGGTCCAGTACGAGCCAAACTAATCACACAGGAGGTGACTCAGGGCAAACACACAGTGATGAAACCGCAGTGATGAAACACGCATAGGAGGCCTCACAATTACTGACAGCAAGTCTTCTGGAGTGGAACAAGTGGAAATGTTTTTATTCTTAAAACCAGTTAGAAAAACAAAAAAAGAAATGCCTCTTTCCAGACAACAATGCTGCAACACTAACAGTTCCTACACTATGTGTCAATGGCATGAACATGAGCACTGGATCCAGCTGAGGCACGTTTGACTGACCTGCAGCACTGAGATGATACACTACCTCATATCTGGTGTCTCTGCACAACACTTTAAAGTTGAAGAAAACAACTGTGTTTAAGAGAAAATTCATTCTAATGGCCCTCAGGTAAGTATTTCATGGCTGGAAGAACAAATCCATTCTTCTTCTCTCTGTAATACTTTGTCGAAATGACTGTATAATAACGCAAACATGGATCTGGACCAGACAGATATAAAAAAACGATGAGAAAGCAAGAGTAATTAATTACATGTGATATTTATCCCTTGGTCCAGTGACACAGAACACATCACAAACATGTCTTTATACTACGGTAAATGAGGCAACACTCTGCAAATCTGTCAACAGCTTCCTTTCCCCTTTGATGAAACTTTCTATGAGGGGAATTCCTGATAATGAAAATGAGGCTGTGACATAGTAATGTCTGACTTCCAAAGCAAAACAAGGTTTCAGGCTTTACCACATTTCTAGTTTAGTAAATTTCTAATGTAAATAATTATTATGAGAGGATGTGAACACTTACCCCTTGATTTCCAGTGAATCGTATCAGTGGTTGAGCAGACAGACCCTGAGAAAGACATGAAATATTGTAAATTGCGTGTCATATTAGGAGCATGATAAAAGCTTGGGACAGTGAGAACCTGTCTTGAAAAAACAGAGGAAACTCAACCAATATCAAAACTAGGTGTGAACTCTTGTGTCATGCAGTAGGTAAAGTCAAAACTGAGGGCCAAGTTAGACTGAAAAGAAAGAACTAGGCGAGCGACACATACACAGGGCTTGCAATAGTCAGTCTGTAATTCAAAAGGCAACTAGTCATGTTCTCCACAGTTAAAGGATGTTGCTATTTTTAGGCTGTTTTATTTGTACAGGATAGAAAAGAATGCATCAAAAACACAGCCACACACAGACTACAAATTACATTTAGCTGCACTGTTAATGACGAACGTAAATAAATCAGTGCAATAAATGTGCAAAATAATAAATCTATATCTCATGTTACACTATTTAAGGATGCAACAGATCTTATAATTCGCTCATGTGGGTAAGCTGGAGGCTCGGCTGAAACCGCTGATTACCTGAGAACACCACACGGTGGAAACTCCCTATAAAATCCTAGCTTAATGATGGAGGATGTGACGTCTGCAGGAGAGTTTACAGCTGCAGTAGTGTCTGAAAATTCAGGATTGGCCTCTTTGAGGCAGCGTGTGCCACTGATCCAGCTCTAAACTAGCCAGAGCAGGACCTCATAGACATGTCCACACTCCATGAAAAATGATAAAGTGTTAACAGTCCATTAAAGCAAAATAAAATATTGACCAAGGCATTAGGCTTCATTACTGATCAATTTGGGCCAATCAAACGCAGCGATGCTTCCAGGATGGGGGGACTCCCATCTTTAAAGCCAGCATGGCGGCACTTTATTTTCAGTTTCTCTCAGGAAATCAATGCTCACATTATTGTGCTCGGTTTAGTTACCTCGATAACTGCTTTCTGATATCTGATATCTACGTGGCTAGTCTTTTCCCTCACATAAGTATTTCTATCTCTGTCTAGACAAACCAAGTAAGACAGTGAGCACCACCTCTGCTCAGGAGTACAGTAGCTATCAGTTAGATTAGAATAAAATACAAAGTAGTAGGGATACAACGAGACACAAAACTCAAATCTGATACAATTTCGATATAGCAAAAATAAGTATATTGAATATGTGCCTTAGGTTTCCATTTACAGCTGATTAAAACACTCAACATTATAAACATACAATAAGTGAAACTAAATAATGACACAGTGTTTGTGGGATCCATTTAGACTCTTAGCAGCATGTAATTAAAACAAAAGCTGGGCATTAAAACGTAATAAAATTAACACGGCTAAGCGTTCAGTGGCGTGACTCACACGGGGGTCATGGGGCTTTACTCATTCCGCTGTTCGCTGTGGCGACTTCATTGTACATGTACCATATAGCCACATTTTTGCGGTATTAGCACCAGCGTACTGTATGTATATTTGCAGAATTTGGCACACTAATGTTTCAGTCCACAACTCACTGGCTGTAAGCACTGTAATTTATCAGGAACCTGAAGTGCCTCCAGACAGCAGAACTCTGTGGTAATCTAAGATTTGGGTTAATCTTCCAGCTTCCGCTTGCTGCTGGATTTAGGATTTAGTATATTGGTATGCTATTAAATAGCCTACTCGCTAAAGGAAACCAGCATGGTTAGGAGAAGCGTGAAGCTTCCCCTCAGTCAAGATTAAGAGAAAGTTAATGTTTCAGAGAAGGGAGTGTGGGTTTGATTAACTTTATTACACCTCAGATAATACAAGTGGTATTTTATGATTAATAACCTACTTCATTATGTAGCACTGAACATATTGACGGAACCGCTGATGTACTGAATCGAGAGCTTCGTATCGAAGGAAACAATAAGATCTGCTGTATTGTTATGGCCCCACAAAGAAGAACCTAGAAGTTTATATTCATTTCTTTGGTGCCACCTGTTTCTCCACCCAGGTTGGTTTAGTTATCTGTTATGATTTTTGTTTCAGTATTTCTAGATAATCTTCCTTCCTCATGATTTTATCTATTTTCTGAAGTGCACCAGTTCTTTTTCCAGCGAAACACCCCTACAACATGATGCTACCACCCCCATGCTTCCTTTCTCTCCACACACAGCGCTGATCATTATGGCCAAACAGTTACATTTTTGTTTCATCTGACCAGAGAACACACCTCCAAAAGGCTGGTGATCACCTGCAATCTTCAGTCTGGGAATTTTATGCCAGCCTTGTAGTAAGGGCTTCTGGCTTGTGTGACAGCCTTTCAGGCCATGGCGATGTAGGACTGACTCTATGGTGGATGTACATATTTTCGTACCTGTACCTGACCTCCAACTCTTTCACCAGGTCGTTTGTTACTGTCTTAGGGTTCAGGTGAACCCTATGTTCAACCCTATGTTCCAACGTTCATCCCTGGGAGTTAATTGTGTCCCTGGGATCCCAAGATTTTTATGTTTGCATACGATTGTTTGTACAGATGCTCGTGGTACCTTCAGTTGTCTAACAATTGCTCCTAATTAGGAACCGGACTTGTGGACATCCACAGTTTTGTTTCTGAGTTCTTGGCTGAATTTCTTGGATTTTCCCCATGGTATCAAAGGTCACTAATTGTAGGCCCTTTTAGAGCCACAGGTGTGCTCCCAATTATCTCCTAATTATGGTAATTGGCCAATCAGAACCTTTCAAATGTCATTACATCAACTTCTGAAGTCTTCCAGACTGTTTAGAGAGGCAGTCAACATGGTGGATGTAAACCTTTGACCTGAAATTCTGATATGGTGAATTAAAGTCTCTCATTGACTGTTTTAAAATTACTGCTGATGTGAATAAATTAGATGCCTTAATTGACTCTCCAAAAGAAATGTATAGTAACATACATTTTAAAGGAGTTGTAAAAAATGAGATATCTTTAGCCTAGGGTTATGTAACCTTTTGGCCTCAACTGTACTCGTAATCAAGAAACAAGATGTTCTCCCCACATACATGTTTATAGGATCTCTTAATCTTTAATGTGGTGAATAATAACCTCTATTAATAACTGTATTATTTAGTCTCTTCCAGCTCCTCCTACGCAGCTTTTTTTTTTACATCCAGCTTGTTACTAAGCCTGTGCTCTCCCTGTAGGCCACAGCCCAATCTCAGTGGGGATGTAACAAGGACACATGGCAAACAATAACAAAAATGTGTGTCGGAGTCTGGGAAACCCGTGAGACGCTGCAGCGGCAAACAAAACCTTTTTGCTGCTCAAAACCTTATTTGTAGGATGTTAGATTTGACCATTTGTTGAAGGCTTATTTAACCTTTTAGGTCAAAATCTTCATCTTTTTTTCCCCTTCTTTCAGCTAAAAATGAAAGACCCGTTTATGGCAGCATCCCTAATAAATAGTTAACCAATGTTAGCTAAATCAAACATACATTGATAGATTTATTTCACATTAATGAATTCAAAATATTCTCCATATACTGTGGCAGAATGTGAGGACGCCCCACAAGCATGTAAGATGTGGGGGCTTTCAGCCAGTCTCAGTTAATGAGAGATTTTTAAAACACCTGCGCTAATCATTCTAGATTCAGCCAAATTTATTGAGTACTGCTCTTCTGAAATATTTATTTTTGAATAAGGGAAACATTTCAGTTCAGGAAAACCTGGCTCTGAGTGATTACAAGTCATACTGCAGGATTTGCACTTGTGCAGCCATTGTCTAAGCTCTCTGGAAGTCGAGGACCATCTCTTCATTTCAGACGTCCCCTTAGCTACATGTAACAAGGTGCGCTAGCTAGCTGAATTACATGCCGATTCCGAAGCCAAAGAAAGTGATCAAAACCTCTCTATGAGCATGCTGTAACTGTAGCTTTCATGCATGTGGGCAGGTTCCAAACCCTCTGGGACAGCTACTGTCAAAATGGTGGCAGACTGGACCAGAAGCTGGTGTGCAGCATATAGCACAGAATATGCAGGTCTGTGCAACTCAGCCACAAAGGATTTCACTGGGCTTCTGTGCCAGGGCTCCAGCGCAGGCTTCACCCAACATGATGGATTGGAAGCATGTTGGCCCGGGCTGCATATCAGCCGCTGACATTCACAGCACGTCACTGGTGGCTTCATCGGATGAAGCGTTACATTTCAGATGTACAGCTCACTCATTGCCTTTCTCGTGGCATGCATCAGCACATCACTAGCAAATCTGCTGCTCAGACTAGAGCAATTTCTCCAATCTGCAAGTATGAACTGACTGAAACCTGCCTCGTGGCAGTGGGACACGTAATCCAGCATGCAGAATGGCTCTTCATTTGGTTTGTAGATGGAGGCAGGCATGGCTGGCACAATCCATTCTGCCAAACATGTGCAACCAATCCTGTGAAACCTACCCAATGTACTCACAGTCAAAGAAGCCCTACGGAGAAGAACGTAGGTTTCAGAAACAGAAACCAGAACAACCAACTGGAGCTGCTGAACACTGGCAAGTTCCTGTCTAGCCTCGTAGTGTATGTGGCCAAGCTACTTGCTAGGCTTGTGCAATATAACAATATTATCGTCCCTACACAATATTATATTGTCAAGACAGTTCAGTGCTGATTATATTTTATTACCAGACCTGCCAACCATCGCACATTTTGCACAGAAGCTCCGCATCACTGCATCTGCACGCTAGCATTAAAGAATAAAGCCTTAATGTTTATATGTGCACTGCATTATGGGTATTGTAGTTTTAAGATGGGCGTTGTCTGCAGAAGTACACTCCTGGGCAGAAAAAAAAAAAAAAAAAAGGAGGCAAGACCAAAATGGCAAATATTAAGCTTTTAATTTTCTTAACAACAAATCATTGGTCAGAAAATTAGCAAGAATGAAACAAATGCACTCCTGAGAGCTCCTCCTGAGAGCTCGCTGGTTTCCTTTTGCAGCAGTGAACCGTTTGCTCGGGGAAAAACTAGAAACAGGGAAATTCACTAATATGGTCTTCTTGTACGCAAAGGTAAAATCATGATAATGATTAAACTGTTTGATGTAAAATTCAAACACATGACTGGGTGTACAAAATTTTCCAAAAATATCTTCTGGGATTTTTTTTTCCTTAAAAGATTAGTCATTATTTGGTTATCTACTGCACCTGATGCAGCCCATCAAGGGCCACATTTAAAGAAATCAAAGAGAAAAGCTCCCCATACCAAGTTCCTTTATCAATTTGTTTCATTCTTGCTAATTTCCTGACCAGTGATTTGTTTTTAAGACCATTAAAAGCTTAATATTTTGCCATTTTTGTTTTTGCCCAGTGTAAAACCAACTGGAATAACTGATACTCATTCAGTAGTAACCTCACCTGACTCATCACTGTGAAGGGAAAAGACCCAAAAATATGGAAATTACCCAGAGTGGCAGAAAACTGATATCACTCCGGCACTGGAGCCCCCCGACAACTGAGCATGACAGGTAACACTAGTATGAGTTATAACTCGAAAGTTCACCAAAGAGCAGTTCGTGGACACCTGATATATGTGGTTCTTCCCCAAACTCTTGCCACAATGTCTGAAGCACACAATTATATAGAATATCTTTATGTGCTGTAACATTACAGTTTCCCTTCACTGGAACTAAGAGGCTGAAACCTGTTCCAGCATGACAATCCCCCTGTGCACAAAGCGAGCTCCATGAAGACATGGTGTGTGAAGGTTGGAGTGGAAGAACTCGAGTGTCCTGCACAGAGCCCTGACCTCAACCCCACTGAACACCTTTAGGATGAACTGGAACACAGACTGAACCCCAGACCTCCTCGACATCCCAACATCAGCGCCTGACCTCACTAATGCTCTTGTAGCTGAATGAACACAAATCCCCACAGCCACGCTCCAACATCTAGTGGAAAGCTTCCCAGAAGAGTGGAGCTTATTATAACAGCAAAGGGAATAAATATGGAATGAGATCTTCAGCAAAGTACATATGGGTGTGATGGTCAGCTGTCCACAAACTTTCAGCCATATAGTGCAACTGTGGTTCTACACACACTGGATTAGTGCCAGGGTTCCCCGTCACTCTGCACTAGTGCTGACCTGACGAGAAGGCTTCACCTGTTAATGAGGGTATGTCATAGCAAAATAGTATGTCACCATATGATTCTGTGGTAAGGCCTTGGCATGCGTGGGCACACATGCGTGTCCAAGTGTTAAAACATAGAACCACATGTACATACTGTCTGAAACTAGTAATTCCTGTTTTATCAGTAAACAGATCTAGAAGTTCATTCATGTATCAAGCATTTTACTATAAACTGGGGACATCCAGCAATGTTAAAAATTAGGGCCCGACTTCGCTTGTCTCACCCTAGACACTGTAATATTCAGTCTGGTCATTTGAATGGGTTGCTGACATGTCACTATTATTTGGGCCTGGAGCCCAGAATGTTCCACACCACGCTGGCAGAGTGCTAACCTTGGGATAGAGGGTGGCTTCTGACCACCGCTCACTGTCGGCTGCACGAGGCCATACAGAAAAAGAAACGGCTATAATTCAGAGACAAACGCTGGAGTAAAATTCAGAACGCATCGATCAGCCAGAGTGAGGTTACAGGTTGCACTTCTTTTTTAGCTTGACACTTAATGCATCACAAAACGGTCAGATTGGTGATAAACAAGCGATTCAATTTCACAGGGTTAAACTGCTCTTAAAATTTACTCTTTAACAACAGAGCAGATGAAACACCCCAGCACTACACCATCACCTAATTCAATAACACAGTCGAGGCGAATGAGGGAGGCAGGGGCCATTAAACTTACATTAGACCTAAATAAATCCTAGGGGTGTAACAACATATTGTATAGTTCCATTTGAAATTTATATTTTATTTATATTGATAATTATATCACCCATGTAGTAAAATACTTCCTAAGGCTGTCTCTCACCATATGTGCTACTGTAGAGCAGAGACAATGCAAGCACGGTTTAAGTAAACAGATTATTTTCATCTATATTACTTTCATCTACTTTGAGTAACAGACTTCTGAATTTTCTAGATTAATAAATACTTTTGAATGTCTGTGAGGGTTTTCCATATTAGACACAGCTCATGACAACAGTCACAACAGCAAAACGTTTTAAAGAGAAAAAGTGCTTGTCAGTGTGTTTAACATCGCTGTGTATGTAGTCACTAAACATTTTGCAGTTCGACTTGGAATCCAGACAGACAGGGAAGTTTTGGCTCTGACATTCCATCTAGTTGCTTTCCATCCTCTAGATGTACATAAGATATGCAAGCCAGCATGTGAACGATGACAGAAGTCAAAAAGCCAGTTCTCTGAACCAGCACCAGGGCATTCAAGACATGACTTGGCCACTGCTCTAATCCAAAAGAATCATTCTAGTCATGCAACGATTGATAAGTCAGATGATTTAAATATCTGTCTGGTGTCTACAGCTTTAAGAGCAACACATATATACTGTGTAGTATCTCATAATGTGTGTTTCCATTTCACCTACTTTATAATGAGCTTACGTTTATTTACACTCCGGACTAATGCTAATGATTGCAGCTACAGCTGACTCGCAACCATCTTCCAGTATTTTTTTTCCACTGTAATAACGTAACGTGCACGTGACAAATGTTATGTACATCTGGCCACGCCCCCTTCAAAGCCACAGGTGATATCGTCAATCTACGACAGTTAGGGGGCATGATAGGATGACTGCATTTTATTTATTTTTTTAAATATTTATAGGCTTTTTCCCTCCAATGTTGCCAACGAGTAAGACCTTTACAGCCACCAGTTTAGTGCTGTGTACCATTCCCGAAATCACACTGCATTGTTGGGGAATTTAAATAGACCTGATTGTGTGATCCTGACATGGCAGAGTTATTTATATAAATGGATACACGTACACAGTACACCAGCGCAGAGTTTGATACTATAGACACGAGATAGAGTGATAGTCTGATAGAGAGAGACATGTGACTCATCAGCTGCACCTCCTGGTTGCAAAAACTTACGGGAGTCTATAGTGATTTTTAACAGCAAGTCAGAATTTGTTTTCTAAAATGCTGTGTTGCACTGCAGAATCATTAAAGTGTTCATAAACACATTCAATTTTACCACATAATATCGAATCAGACAAGAAAAGAGAAGATGGTTGTGGTTACAGGCAGTTAGGAGGGATAACAGGATTCCACCTCTTCTTACACACTACGCAGCAGCACCAGAGGTAGCAGCATACAGAGCGCGAAGTTTGAGAGTGGAACTGCCTCGAAGCATGCATACTTAATAGTCCTAAAAGTTAAGCTAATCAGGAGGAACGGTTACGGCACACGTCAAACACAAGGCCCGTCGTCTCTTTTTACTTGGCCCTTGTGAACTTGCAAAAAATAATACTGACACTATCCAGAATTCACAGCAGATCTGTAGCCTAGCCCCCCGAAGGTAGTTACTGTAAACCGCAGCATATACGTGCACTCGGTTTCTACAGTGGCTGGCTTGACCACGGTCTGAAACTTAGGTTATAAATCAACGCTTGTGTGCTGCACTTGATGTAAGTCACACTCACGTCTAAAACGGTTCAGAATCCCCTCGGGTTGTGCTGGCAGTGGCGTAACCAGAAATAAATTTCAGAGGGATGAGAACAATTAAACTGGTAAGTGAGACACGCTCATACATTTTAGGTGCATGTCAGACAGCAGTAGGAACTGTGATGACATGAATGTGTTATGTTATTGTTTAAGGCACAACACCATGTGGAGCAAACCACTCCATCGTTAACTGTAAAGTAACCAAAGAATTATCCATGCATGTCAGATGAATGGCAAAATCATAAGCTTTAGCTAGCAAGTTCTTAGAGTATCTGCGCTTGGCACTGGGGCAGCGTACCTCAGAGCATAACGCTTTGTTTGGTGAAACTACCAGAAATGTGGTTCAGGCCAATTCTGAAGGTGTCCGATATACTACACAAGGGTTGTACCACAGGGCCTCAGCTGATGGCCACTAAGACCTGCTACATAGATACTGACATAATCCTTGTATTGAGGTACATCAGATTCAGCTTTGGTCTGTGAGCAGAAGAGCATGTATTATTTTAAGGGTGGCCGGCACAGTGGTCTTGAGCCTACGCTGAACTCTATCAGGTCTGGAGCTGAGCGATAATGTTGGTTTGTGATCTGTATGGGGGGAGGAGGCTTGTATCCTGAGCAATCATGAATGCCCTGCTGAAGGACATGAACCATAACGTGCGGCTTCGGTCCTAAAATTAGCAATTTTAACCAAGTTATGTCTGATGTCATGCCATCCATATGCTCCAAGAGAACCTAAAACATTTCCTGGATTGATTGCTGGTCTGATTAGGTTGATACCGAGGCAGTAGGCACATGGTGCCCGTCCTTGAGCTCCAGGAGATTTGGAGGGGATGGAGGGGAACACAAGCTCCGACTCTGTGAGTGCTGACTGCACCATGTTGCAGTAGGCTCAAGTAGGCTAGCATGGCTACAGCAACTGCATTGGGCCATGCAGGACCTCCAGGTAGCCACAGGCCTGCCAGCCCAGAGGAGGCTGTGAATAACTGTTAGCACAGAGTAAGTCAAGTGGGTTTTTATTGCCATTCCTCTATGCAGTCTGTATACAATGGAAAAAAATGTTTCTCCAGGACCATGGTGCAACACATAACAGTACGCAAGACTACACCAACTGCAAATGCACAACAGTGTGAGACGAGTGGAGGGGATGCAAGTTTGCTGGGTTGTGGATGGTGGCAGAAGAGTAATGAACATGGAACCAGAGCAAAACTGTAGCACCCAATGAATGACTTGGTGGGGAAGCAGATGGGCCTCTGGCCCTATAAGCGCTGGTTGCGGCAGTGGGTGCGAGGTAAACGGTGGGGTACGCAACCTCCCATCATGTAATCCATAGTGAGGTTCTAGCAGCGCTGTGAGGATGCAGTCTGTGGAGTAAGGACAATGCATGGACACACACGCTCCAAGCCTGTTAGTGTTGATAACTGTTGATAACGGGTGTGAGGGAAATGGAGGGACACACACGCACTTATCCACCTATCCCATGATCCAGAGTGATGGATTGAGTAGCTTAACGGGTATGGGGTCAGCAGCACACATACTCTGGCTCTGTTAACGTCAATAGCTCAAGAGTATGAGAGGCAAATGGAAGGACACATGCTCTTATCCCATGACCCAGAGCAAGCCACTGAAAAACACCAAGACAACAACAACAGCACGCTACCTCAGACACCACCGAATGTAAGCTCACAAGCTGAGGAAAAGAAGTGATGTGGCATGAAGGTATTTATAGCAAATGCTATGTCACGGTCACTTCAAAACTGAAGGTCTCAGCATGTGTGCACATGCACCCGAGATGATATCAAGGTGTTAGACACTGCACCTGGTGTTTAGAAGCCATGAAACAGAACCACATCTCTCACTTGAATATGCTGTCTTTGTGCTGTGTGGATGTGGGAATTGGGCTTATGAGATGGTTTGGCCAGACATACATAGCACATGTCACGTACATGTTACATTATTACAGCAGAAAATACCAGAAACTGGTTACGAGTCGGCTGTAGCTGCTTGTTGCTAGCATTAGTATTTAGACAGTTTTTTAAATTGACTACCTGTTAACAAGTTCAGGAATCCTGCAAAACTGAAGTCAGGACTATACATAAATGTAACAGGAAGTTATTAGCTGTGACTAAGCTCATTATAAACTTTAAATACAGCTATATAAACTGCATGTGCTCTGTGGTGAACAGCAGCAGAGATTCTTTTACAGTGAAGTCGCCCTGACAAACAACATGCCATTTCATGGAAAGAGCCGTCTTTTTCTCCCCAATAAAACAGAAGACAAGCGTATCTACATATTAATCTGGAATGATCTGCACAGGTGTTTTAAACTCTCTGAAATGAACCAGGAAGCACCGCCTACTTCCCCTATCTCACATGCTCTTGAGCTGAACTCATGAAGGTGTCCTCGCTTTCTGTCAGGGTAAACAGACAATGTTTTGAATTCAAGAATATGAAATTAAATCTCTCAGTGTATGTGACTCAGCTAACGTTAAACAAGTATATATATTTGTTAACTGTATTTGAGATGCTGAAAATTTCATCCAAAAATAGTCAAAAACTGCACTTTTGCTGAAATGCATCTGATCAAATCACAGAAACAGCAGAACCTGTACAGTACGCATATGCACAGAACGCAAGATTTCTATCATTTCTGTGGCATCATTCAGTGATTTTAAATGTATTAAGCCTAGTTCACACTGCGCCGACCGACGCCGACCGACGCCGACCGACACGTCTGTCGAGTTTTGTCAGATCAGTATGTTAACCCTGTAGGTGTCTGTTGGCGTTGATCAGCATTTGTTTTCACCGACTGAACATGTTCAATCAGCGTTTGTCAGGTCGTGGAATGTCTGAGCAGTGCGGTAGGATTTTCCAACAAACTCTGACGTAATCTGACCTGGGCATGAACCGTTGCCGTGACGATGATGCAAGCGTCCCTGAAAACTCCACAGAAACGAAAGCCTGTGCGCTAGGTGTTAGGTGTGCGAAATCGTTGTTGTGGGTAAAATGGCAGATTTCTGGACGAATCTAGAAAGAAAAGGAGTTAGTGGATCTCCGGGAAAAGAGGCCGGAGCTGTATGGTGTGGATGTAGCCATGTATAGCAACCGCAACGCAAGGGAGAATGCGATCAGGTCGACTGCCACAGCCCTTGGGGTATCAGTTCAGTCACTTGAAGGTTTACCTCAAAACTTCAATAATAATATACTATTAATATGACAAATAAACTTGCTTGACATTAATGTTAACCTGGTTACTCTTAACTTAAACTTAAAGTGTAGTGTTTGTTCTCAGTGGTGTTTCAGTTTCACACACTGGCCTGCAAGCAAACTGTTTTTCGATAAACGATAACCTCTTGCGTTTCACTCGTCGTCTGTTCAGGCGAAGAATGTCACAGAAAGACACTTGTAATAGTACAATTTTGACTGAGATAAAAGTATCGTCCCTTTTTAAACCAGTCTGTCTGTGTGAACATGAGAGTTGTGTTTCCCGACATCCTAAATCCAACGTCCAACTTTTAAAACTTGGTGATTGTCGGCGTCAGTCGGTGCCGTGTGAACTGTAGTGTGGACAGAACCACCGCCACCAGCCATTACACTCAAACTACAAAACTAGAGAAGCAAACAACTACTTTGCGACTATAAAGGGAATATTTGTGAAAATGTTGTTGGCTATACTAATCCTTTAAACATTTATAATGATATACGACTCTTGGGATACGTGTTATGCTCTGATCCAAAGATCGTATACATCTGAAAGGTTTATAATGTACATTGAAAAGAAAGAAAAACAAATTGGTAACATGAACAAACTTGTTTTGTTATTAGCTGAATAACTGTGATGAACAATCCTGAATAGTTGACAAAATAGTCCAGATTATAATGTGTTGTTTTTACTGCATTGCTTTACAGGGAAGTAACTACTGAGTGGCCTGACGGTTTACCACACTGAACTGCTAACTCAGGGCTTTCTGTAAACCGGGAGGTAAACATTTCCATGCACTCCTCTGGTGGACTAAAAATACGTTCACTTACACGTTCATGTCACCATCTCATGATGTCATGTGCTTAATCTACGCTTCACATAACCTGTCCACTGAATATGGCATTAGGAGGCCTGTCTTAATTAACCAAAGCCACAGCACATACCTATGGCTCATTAGGAAGCTTTCAAAAAGACCAAGATTTTAATAAAACTCCATATAAACAGTAAAACAGTGTTTATCAACTAAAACACGGTTCATTAGGATCTCTTTAGAACAGAAACAAAAACACCTAATGACTCTTTAGTGGCTAGATGTCTTTTTCTATAGCTTTCTTCTTACTGTAATTTAAAAATGGTGGATTTGAAATATTGTAATTTGCCACATTACTGAATAACAGCACATGCCTTGTTTCACAGCCTTGACTAGTTTGTGTTAAAGGGTATTTTATAAGTCCTGTAATAAATATGTGGCTAAAAAACACTTTCACACTGCCACAGAAAGAAGCAGGCCAAGCCATAAATCCATCCATCAGGGAAGTTTCCTGAGCTTAGGGAAACAGCTTGTTTTTGTCAGGTTTTAAAGACTGAAGCTCAGAGACCATGCCACAAGATCAGGAGTGAGGTCAAGCTAAAAACTTCAGACCTGCTCGCTTCCATATATGTTAGCTTGCTAACTAACAAACTAGCTCACATTTTTAGCATTTACAGTTTGGGTTGTGCTGATTGTGAGTGTCTTTTCTGCTTTTCCCTCATGTTCATATTCTTGGTAATAAGTTCAGTGGTCGGTTAAACACCCACACCGTCCTCCTGCTAAGTAAAGCTGGTTAGCTGCCGAGCTGCTATTGTTAATTAGTCTTCTGTCAGCAGATACCTGTCGCTTGCTAAGAGCCTGGAGCTGGCTGACGGATAATCATAGCTACCCTCTCTAGCTAGGCTAACGTTAGCCCTAATAAAAAGCTGGAAGGTACTGCAGCAGGAAACAGTATTTACTCCGCTAACAAAAAGCAGGCAGAGAGGAGCGTCAGGAACAGGAGGGTAGCCGTTACCTTACTGCTCTGATAGTCTTCCAGCGCCCTCACAGCACTGTCAGTAAGTTTAACGTGAAAGACTGAGATATTGCTGCCATTGCTCACTCTTCCACAAGACAGTCCGTAACACTGCTCCTCCTTCAGCGCCGCCATCTTGCTACCATTTCCACGCTCACGCACTTCTCGGAAACGCGACAGACCTCTCGTGCGTTTCGCATGAATATTCATAAGGCGGTCGTTACGCGGTGGGCGTGGCTTCGGTTAGCGCCGCCCCCATCCAGGATGATGGGAAATTCCTGGCAAGACATCCTCCTCTCCAGATCAGGCTTTACACACACACACACACACACACAGGATACCCTTCCGGACTGAACAATTTCCCTTATAATCACAGCACAGGTTCAGTTTTAAGGACAAATATGTATCATCATTTTCATTTATTCAAGCTTTTTTCTTTTATTCCTCTACTTTCCACTCATCCAGATATACATCTCTGACTCTGTGCATCATATGAACACTTCTTCTTTTTATAAAAGGTGAATTTAGTCAATTTTTTCATTCCTTACTAGTATAAATAATGTGGAAAATTATGTAGAAATGATTAAAAATAGTTTAAGCCATCGTTTGAGAACAAGTGTATTCTATAGCAGACAAAAAAACACCCGGTTTGGAAACCTGCCTTCCGGCCCGGAATGTGTGTTTATATTTGGATTGGCCTGCTGTCAGTCATTTTATAGCCACGCCCCCAGCACCCCTTCACATCTTTTTTATAATCATTAATCATTATGAGGAGAAGTTGCATGTTTACAGAGCTGTAACTCTATAATGTCCCAGTGCACTTGAAGGTGATGCCATGACAGTCTTTGCTCATGCTAACTGCAGCTGAACCGCCATAAGTTTTGGGGGCGGAGCTTTGTGTACATGGGCGGAAATAGGGGCGGGCTCAATGAGTAAAACAAATCATTCAAATCTTATTCAAATCCACCCATTTAACTCTGAGACATTTATCCCACAAACTTTACCTAAGGCACATTTAAAATTACAGGTGAATTTAATATTATTTGTACTTGTTTTTTTTTAGCTTTAACTTTTTTAATTGAGTTCCTAGTGAGCAGTCAATCAGACTTACAACTCACTTTCAGTAAGTGCTTTATCCTGGTCAGGGTTGCAGTGGATCTGGAGCCTATTCCGGGAAAGCTAGTCATGAGGTGGGAATAAAACCTGGATGGGACACACACTCATACAGTCATTTACACACTGGGACCATTTATTTTGTCCAGTCCACTTACTGGCATGTGTTTGGGAAGAGGGAGGAAACCAAATAACCTGGAGGAAACCCACATGAACGCAGGAAGCACATGCACTGAAACTCCACACAGACAGTAACCTGAGCTGAGAATCAACGCCAGGACCTCAGGGCTGTAAGGCGGAAACAACCAGGCTTACAACTACGATAACTAAATAATCATCATAACAACCTTGGTACTAGTTGATAGTGATCCCCACTCACTGTCATATGATTTAAAAAAAAAAAGAAAAGAAAGAAATTCACTTAGGCAGTGGTTCTCGAGGTGGGTCTGTGACGCAGAGCCAAGAAGTCCTTGATTTTGCATTTTAGTTACAACAGTGAATATCAGTTAATTATATTTATTATTGAGTTCGTATAGCTATTAGACTGTTTGACTGGACTCACTGAATTCAGTGAGTTTAATCCAAACCTCAGTAACTCAAAAACATTTCAACAACATTTCTTGTACCTCTCGCTGGAGCTCCCAATCAGAGGTCACAACCCCACATGGGGCTGCTGGATTTACAAATGGGGTCAGAAGAGAAATTCACAATCTTTTTTTGTTTTTACAAATCCTTCTGTTTAACAAATTAATATTACAACTATTGCTTTAACTATGAAAGCAGATATTGTGTGCTACTATTTTTGAAATGCCACTGAGACTCTCATTGAACATTTAAACAAATGTATGTGCTATTTTAGTCCAGATTGATATCCTGACACGCTGCACTAGTGTAGAAGTCCATCAATAAAACTGTCTCCATCCATATACCTCTGCTAGTTCCTCAACAACACTGAGTGACGCTGACCAAGTGGCACAACAGAAGTCAAGAAAACAAACATAAAAATATGCCAAAACATTTTTATTGAATATGGATTTCCAAGTGTGACAGGAAATAATCAGGAGAAACCAAAATGCCAAGGTTTGGGGTCACAGAAAATTCATAATGTCCATTTGGAGTCATCTGTCCATTTTCATGAAATAAGTCTGTAGTGAGGGATTTGAGAGTCTGTGAAATGAATTTTACAGTTTCGGGGGTCTCTGGCTGCAAAAGTTTGAGAACCTATGCACTTAGGGACCTGCTAGATTGACTTTTTACATGCTTATAACCAGAGAGGGTCATAGACAAATCTGATATTATCCATGAGTTATGACAAAGGAGAACTAATTGGAGTCTTATTGGAATATTTGAGGAGCTGTGTAAGGAGTGGAACCCGTCATGGGTTACACTAAAACACAGTGAATATTAAGACAGCGACAAATGTATAGTCATGAAAATTTATTATAGAATTAAAAGTGAAACTCCTTTAGGTGATTGTAAGTGTTTAATCAAACATTAACTAGCCACTTCTTCTCATGGAATACCACAGGTGTATGAACTGAATGTGCAAAAGTTTATTTCAACAAATAAAAGAAATATTATCAGGAATGTTGTTACTTTCAATACCAAATGAGAACCAAACCATTTACATAATCATTCTTCAGAAAATTAGACATATTAAGGATAATATTTAAAATAAATACCATTTACATATTTAGACATAAAATAGGTCTAAATCAATAAAGTCTAAGTCAATTAGTTTGATTTTCTTGTAAAATCCTTACAGTGTTTGGTCAGAGATTTTAAAAGGTGAGGTACACCCTCCTGAATGCAAAGGAGGCCAAAAAAATAGTCAGTGGACTGGTTAAACACGGAAGAAATAACTGCGAAAAGCGAATATTGTTCTCTATCCTTGGCCATGTAATTGCTTAGAAGTGAGCCATGTAGGAATACAAGCTAGCAGCGCACATATCGGCTACATAAGAAACAGTCTTGCTGATTCAGAAACACAGGAGGCCAAGGAGGTGATGAGATGTAGAAAACGCACATCATTATGCAGGAGGCTTTAAACATTACCAAGATTTAGATAACCTAGTTCATTTCCACAACAAAATGGCAAGTTTACTCATTTTACAGATGTATTATCACTTCATACATCAACATTTTCTCAAATCACCTTTCATGCATTTAAAGAAACTTTGTTAATAATTTATAAAGTTACATTCTGTGACAGAAAGCATAAAGTACTCTAAATGGACAAGGGTGTATCTAAAATCAAGTTTATGCTAGCATCCTGAACTCATTTAATTTCTAGCAGCAATGACCACTGACAAGGCTACACCTCCAATTGCAACAGCAGTAGCACCAAACAACCACTTCCAGCTTATACTCTGTGGGAAACAAAGACAAAAGGTAAAAAATGATTAGGTTTGTCATTTTTGGAACGGCCATCTGCACTGTATACCAACCAGTAAACACTGTCTCCTGATGTTATGCACGTACTACACTGTCATAATAATGTGTTAACTACTGTCTATATACACTCTTAGGAAAAGGATAGAAACGGATTTATTCGTAAAACATTCGTATAAGCATTAAACCAAGAAATTTGGCATTCATGAAAATCCTGTAAGTTCAGAAAAAAAAGTTTGAATCCTACTTGTGCTCCTGAGTGTGTAAATCGATACATAAGAAGACTAACCTTAACTTCGACTGATCGACTTCAAATCATATAATTTTTGGAGTTAATGTAGTTTTACAAAAGGATTATGCTGTCAAGTCTAAATCAGTCCCCTCTGAAAGTACTGGAACAGCAAGAACAATTCTACTGTTTTTGCTCTACACTGAAGATATTTGGGTTTGAGATCAACAGGTGAATATGAGACGATAGATCAGAATTTCAGCTTTCATTTCCTCATATTTACATCTAGACGTGTTAAACAGATTAGAACACGTCACCTTTGGCAGAACACTCAATTGTCCATCCACTAGAGATTATTATTATTACTGTTGTAATAATAATAATAATAATAATAATAATAATAATAATACATTATTACTATAAATATTTCTATATGGCACCTACAACCTAAACTAAACTACAACTAAATATTTCTAGCAACCTACAGAACCACTTTTTTTTTTTTGTTAAGAGTGTACATTCAGTTAAAGCAGTGTTATAATTTACTAATTTAATGCTTTTTTTTGTAAAATGTATCTTTGCCAGAAAAGAATCCGAATAAAATTTGATATTAACACCAAGCAGGGAGTTGGTCACCCAACTGCGGTTACTTATGTTAAAACATTAGGACAGAAACACATCAAAAACCTGTTTTAAGAGCAATTCATATCAATCATCTCAATATTAAGAACTCTGCATAATAACAAATTACACGGTGCTGGCATCCATGAAAGGAGCTGGGCTTCCTCGCCTGCTAAAACCCAATTTAAGCCATGCTGATGTTATTTATGGGTGCAGACGATGCCATACACACCCATGAGGACTTGGCCTGGGGTTTCTGTACAGTGTTGATGTCAGGTGGGTTTCCAAGCATCTTCTTGTACATAGCCTGCTCAGCACCCTTCTGTTCCGAGTGTTTCTTCACCAGCTTCGACAGCTCTGCGTGGATGGTCTGTACAGGAGAAAGCCAAAGAGTGTGTTTCTCTTTTGTGCGGGGGTGGAAAGGCTGCTGATATATCTGCAGCTCACGCCCTGACACACCAGCTAGTCAGAACATCTCATAAGTTCCAATAAATCTGTTGGACTGCCAATAAATTTATTTTGCCTAAAAGAACTAGTACAGTCCCTTGAAATTTGCAAGATCAATAAACACACAGGAAGTATCACTTAGACAGTATGTTCCCTGCATATAAAACACAGCATTGACATTATGTAATACAAGAGTTTTCAGAAACAGTATTTCCTGAATGTAAAAGTAGAGAATGTTCCACTGGGCTGTACACTACAGCTGTTACATCCATTAACATGAGCCTTGTGTCTAGTGTAAGGTTTCTAAGGTGCTACGTGGCCTTTCCCACTTTAAGGTTACAATTACCGGATGTCACTGTACAGCTATTAAAACAATTCTGTGAATTCCAACGTACTTTTCTGTACTTTTCTGTACTTTCTTTGCCTAAACTATTCAACAGTCAGCAGTTAAACAGAACAAACTCAACAGCACTTAAATTAAACAGAAGGATACAACACATGATCCAACATATTAGTAATAGCCAGAGTTAATAATCTGTAAAAGGGTCAGACACATGAGATGGGTGGATAGAACAGGCACAGGTAGGGTAATCGTGTCAATCTATTCACAAGCACGTGCTGCACGGTACTGCACATCTCTTTCTCTGCCTGTGTAAGCAGAGTAGGGCAAGGGATTCGGCTATTTTTAGAGAGAAATAAGATCGTGGGAGGCGACGTGACAGTGTGGCTCTCTGCTCCAACACTGGTCAGTGTGGAAGATTACAGCACTACCTCCTGGTGGTTAAAGGAAATCAGCCATTCTTTGCTAATACATTAACTTCTACAGTAAATAATTAGCAACCATATTTCATGTTTAATAACTGAAGCTCTCTCTCCAAGGGAAACATTTCCTGGCTGTTTTTTACGCTTCAGCCACTAGGTGGTAGAAGCATTATGGTTGCTTGAGATTCTTGTTAGCGTGATTTCTCCAGAACAAGTGGTTAAGTGTTTGTAGGATTTATATGAAATTATCTTCGTGACCAGCATATGATCTGATAAGATTTGGGCAAAGTCAACTGTCTGAAATAGTTTTTCTTCCACAGCTCCCTTCCTGTTTGAAGTATATTTTAAGGGAATTTTTGGCATACATATTAGTAACAAAAAGGACTAGACATGTTGGCAGCGGAGGCATCCCTGTGCGTCAAGTTCTACTTGTTTTATTGTAGTTTATTTGGCAAAGACTCAGCATTACCTTGTTACTTGGATCCAACTTTAAGGCTCTTTTCAAACTTCTAATTGCATCAGCATACTCTCCTTGTAGCGCCAGTACCTGGAGACAGAAAGGAATGTAGCAAAGCTAAACATTTTCAATACATTTACCTATTCTGGACTTCTCTGCTAAATGGCTGCAAGGCTGCTATTCTTTCACAGAGCAAACAAAATAGAACGTGTAACAAATTGTGCACATTACTAACAATCTGAATCTTCAGAGTATGACCATGTAATAAGTGAAAGGACAGGTGCCTGAAGGTAGGGTACCTTGCCCTGACGAAACAAAGCTTTGATATTGTCTGGCTGGTAAGCTAAAACAGAGACACAGGAGCGCAGGGCAGCTTCATAGTGGTCCAGCTTGAGCTGAGCGGCAGCCATGTTGTTTAGGCATTTCAACTTTACATCCAACAGCTCCTCTTCTTCCTGAGGGCTGATGTCCACTGAAACAACAATTGCATCAGAACACGATCACATGGTATTTTACTGTTATTAGGTATTTATATGTATACAAGATGTTATAATGAGTACACCCATTGCAAACTCAAAACATTTCATGCATCACCTGAGCCTTCAAGTATACCAAACTCGAAACAACTCTTCAAATGTTACAGCTTCTGTGGATGTACCAATCCGATGCGGAGGTTCATTATCAGGGCCAATATTATGCTGAAATGCTCAAAGTTTTCGGATCAGATTTTATACACAGTCCACTCCAAAAGTATTGGAACAGCAAGGCCAATTCTTTTCTTTTTGCTCTACACTGAAGATATTTGGGTTTGAGATCAAAAGATGAATATGAGATGCTAGATCAGAATTTCAGCTTTCATTTCCTGATATTTATATCGAGATGTGTTAAACAGATGAGAACATGGTAACCTTAGTTGGAAGACCATCAAAGGTAAGCAAAAGGTGAGTATATTAACAGATAGTCTTAAAGTAAATAACACTTAATATTTTCTTGCATATCCCTTGTTTGCAATAACTGCACCAAGCTGGCGCTCACAATCGCATCACCTGCTGTTGTTTTCCTTAGCTGACCTGTTCAGTGTCTGCTTGTTAGTACACCACTGGGTTCTTTCTTCTTCAGGACAATCCAAATTTTTATACTGGCTATGCCCAATGCCTGTACAGTGGCTCTGTTTGAAACCCAGAGCTCAAAACAAGAGCAGCTAAACACACGCATAGCTATTCATTTTTTAAACAATCAATCTAACAGGGCACACACGGGCAACAAGAAACAACATCCCAATATTTTTGATAACTTCAAACAAAAGGTGCTTAACACGTCTAGATGTAAATATCAGGAAATGAAAGCTGAAATTCTGATCTATTGTCTTATATTCAAAAATATCGCAGGAGTATGGTTCTGCTGAATAATCACAGACGTACTCGCTAGCTAGCTCACATTGATTTGGACAATGTGCTTCTGGCAAAACAGGCATCCCTTTTTCCTTTTCATCTTCATCTGACAAGCCTTCATATTTCGTAGCTATTGAAAAGTATTGTTTCCAACTTTGCTAGCACGACTGCAGTAACCATTTCGAAATAGGAACATGTACGAGTGGCGTGATACACACAGTGAAATGTCCCAGTGCAGTTATAGGAAATATAAGCACTCTTGGAATTCTGCTCAACCAATCAAATTAGTGGACTGGAACTAACTGTTGTATAATTATCTTTTGATCTCAAACTCAAATATCTTCAGTGTATAGAAAAAAACAAAAGAACTGGCCTTCAGTACGTTCGGGGGGGACTGTCCACGTGCCACCAACAACCACGCCAAGGTCAAAAATCACTCAGATCATTTTCCCCCCCATTCTGGTGTTTGATGTGAAAATTAATTGAAGCTCTTGACCTGTATATGTATGATTTTATGCATTGTGCTGACTGGATAACTGCATGAATAAGCAGGTGTAAAAGTGCTCCTAATAAAGTGGCTGGTGAGTGCATGTGCGCGCGCACACACACACACACACACACACACACACACACACACACACCATTATTAAAATAAAGGCTAGTAGTCAATGACTACATTCTGAAGCATTTTCCCAGGTGCCACGTGTGTTTTTCTGACCTGGGCCACTGATGTATTTTAAGCCATGAAATGGGTGAGTTGACTGATACGACACAGATCTTGCATGTAAGTCCATTTTATTGCCACATTGCTTTGTGGAACTGATCTGCCACGTTGTTGGCTCCTTGTTCTTATTATCTGCTCTGTTTAAACAGTGGATATAAACACTGTACTTTGGTTTGATTGTAATGAAAACTTAATGACATCATGAAGAAACACTCCAACTGTATCAGGCTTGATATGAATAAAGTACTCATGAAGGCAGAAGCATGACGTGAAAAAAAATCAGTGTAATTAAAGTTGTCTTTCCCTGTGGATTTCCAAGTGATGATACAGAAGCTCTACTTCCACTTACTTTATTTTTTCTCATTTTAAATTTTGCATGAAATTCCAGTGCTTATGTAAAGCAGTTTATTTGCATTTATGTCAAATATTCTTAATATTAAAAAATTTTATCATGTGTTTTCAAGAGAAAAAAAAATGTGTGCAAATGGTACAAATTATTTTTGTTACAGTAAAGGTATGAAGTTTCTCCATTTAGAAAATTTGTATAATTATGTGTTTTATGCAATAAGTTTTGGTCATTCTCTTAAAGGGTGCCAATAATTCTGGAGTTGGCTGTACTTTTTTTTTTTTTGTGCATTCTTGAGCTTTGTATACGCTAAACGAGTAAATGTAAAGGTAAATCACATCCCACTGATTTGCACTGTCTATTTTATATCTACTCCTAAGAGAAACAAATTAGATAACGACAAACACTCCACAAAGTTTAATGGTTGAACGGTTAAGACCTTTTATAGTCTTTGTTTGACAACAAATGCATCATCAGCCTAGCACTTCCTCTTTCCCAGTGTACTGTACCTACTACTGCAGACTAGCTTCTTGCCCCAAGGCTAGGCTGCAGTCAATGGCCAGTCTTTTTACCTTTTGAACTTGCTTCCGTTATCTGCAGGGCAATCCCATAGGAGTTAACAGCAAAGGCGTAATCACCACGCTGGTAGTGCACATTGCCCTGTTCTCGTTTCCTGCTTGCCAAACTGATCCTCTCAGAGGGAGGCAGAAGCTCCAGGTCAGGAGCATCAACAGCAGACAGGAGATGCACCTCCAGAATCAAATCAGCATTGGGGGGCACAACAGGAGTAGAACTGCTAATGAGCAAAAGATAAACATGGGAAACGTATACTGTAGAGATGTTCATGAGCCACTTAATACACACCCAAGACAAACCACAGGTCTCTGAGCTGCAGGTCTGAGTCTCAAGTCTTTAATTACCACTGGAGGGGCTGTTCACATTGTTTTACCCACAGTCAAAGATAACCTCAATTTCTATGTTTGTGCACATGAACAAAAAAGTAAAATGTCGTGAACAATCTGGCCTTAGCAGACAGTGAATGAAAGCAATCCAAAAACAATCAGAAGTTTGGAGCTAAATAATAAGATAAAGATAAATAATAAGCTAGAGGGCTACATGGACTGAAAGAATAACACTATTAATGTAACATTTTTACTGGTTAAATGTTTATGTTTTGGCACAGGTAGGAATGATTACATTTTGGGGTTGTGGTTATTATTCCTAGAATAATGCATTTGTTTCCACCTTACATTTTACATGGTTCTGGTTCCTAAACCGGTTTGGAGCCCTGGTTAAAACACTATAACAATAAAATGATAAACTGAAGTGGAGGTGCTCCCTTCGTGGACCAAGATCTTGTCAGGGTGAAGGAGCTTATGCACTTTGGTGAACCTCAGGTTAGTGAGAATTTAATGCTCCCAGTAGGCCACGCTTTGTGAACAGATTAGAGGGAAAAATTCAGACGAAGAGTGATCCTAAAGATCACCGTAAAAGTGTGAAAGTGTGCTCTACCAGATTAGGGTTACGGGGACCCACCCCTGGAGCCAGGTCTGGGGATACGCACGTATATGTTCGGGCCTTGCAGTTAGAGCTTGTCTAGTGGACAAGAGGACTGTGGCCAGAAGACTGCCTGTGCCTGTCTTGGTGAAAAGGTCTATATAGGATGTGCTGGTGGACACCAGGGGCGACGGAAGCTGAAGTTGAAGAAGGGGGCTTTCAGAGGAATGCACATGGAGGGCTCTCCTGATTGTGAGGTATAGGGGAGCCAGGAAGGTTGCAGCAAAAGCAGCTGCAGAAGCGAAAACATGAGCATGGGAGGAGTTTAGAGAGGTCATAGAAAAAACTTTCAGGCAGCCTCAAAGGCATTGTGGGAAACTGTTCGACATCTTGTGGTGAAGATAAGCCCATGCACAAGCTCTGCTGAACTAGTGCTGGCCTCTTCAGGGATATTGTTGAGCAATAGAAGGAACACGTTGAGGAACAATTTTATGAGGAACAATTTTGCATGCCTCAGATTTAAAGGAGATACTGCAGGAGCACAGGGGATCTGGGTCATTACTTCCTGCAGTCTGGCCTCTGTATGAGTGCAGTAAAAGTTTTGTCCACATCCTTAACATTAAGTCGAAACCGTTGGTGGTGTGGACTCCATCATCTTGTTTCAGTTTCTGTTTTTTCATTTTCATAGGCAGGATTATCAAGACACATCCAAGGTTTGACCTCCACAGACCTCTGACATGCACATGAGCATTCGGATGGTCAGTGTGAAGCAGCTTGAAATCAGCACCAATGTTGATTGGGGCCATGTTCACAAATCTCAAGATGATTTTAATTATTTGATTATTGAGTCTGCTCATGAATTTGACACCAAAGTTCTGCCACAAAGCCTAGGACTAGTACGCAAAACTGTGCTTTGAATATGATGCAAATTAGGTTTGAGTGGGCATGGCTAAAAGGTCCAAAAGGGCACATTCTCATTGTTTCTACCAAAAAACCAGGAGAAGTAAGAACAAAAATACGTTTTATTTTACAAGAGATGAATAGCGCTCTCCAGTGGCCAGTTTTAGGTGACGTTAGATAGAAATAGCTAGAAATCTAGAGTGGCTGATGGCAGCCATGTTTTTTTAAATAACTAGGAGCTTAAATACAATCCACTTACAAATTAGCGGAGAGAGGCAGTATGCTAAATTTCATTTACGGGGTATCTTTTGCTCGCCATCGCGTTTTAGTTGTGAATAATAATAATAATAATAATAATAATAATAATAAGATGATGATGAATAATTGTAATAATTCCAATAGGGTTACAAGCACTTTGTCCTTGCTTATGCATTCTAACCCTAACTGAGCCCAGTGAGTGAGATAACTGCTCACAGCCAACGATCAAAATACTGAATAAAAATAATTTTCCAGGAAAAAGATCACCCTGTTTTTCCCCTTTTGCAGACGTTTTACATAGTGATAGAGTGTAAAGCAACATCATAACATTATCACAGATTTTCACATTGTGCTATTACTCTCATGCCTCAACTCTGATGCATGCGAATGCTGCTCAGAAATGCAGGCTAATGACAATAACTTGAAGAGTGCAAGTTATTGAAGGGGTGTATAAATTTTTTATATAGTCCTATCACAAATCACTTGCATAAAGTATAAACTTTAGTGCATGTATTTATTTTTAGTGTGTTTGGGGGCTGCTGCTTGCCTGGTGGTTACTGTAAAACACAGCGTAATAAATAATGTTTTATTCATTATTTTGAAGCCGCGTATAGGCTTCGGTGTGTCTGTGCTTTGTAATTATTTAGAAATTTATTTAATTGTTATTTGTGAAGTGTTACATTTTACACTTCATTGCAGATCTGTTTAATTTGCCATTTCTTACTATTTTTGTCCAAAATTTTTCAGTGGCAAGAAGATTCTTATTGCAGAATTTTGAGCAATAATTCAAAACACGATAGTCCAACATTAAAATGTGGAGTTCCTACGCAAAATGTTTAAAGGTTGGCAGATCTGCATAATCACTGGATTGACTGCGTCAGTCAACAATCTCACCTCCCCAGTGCACCATATGCGTATTTGGCCTTTGCTTCAATCAGAGCCTTTTCTCCCATCTCCATTAACTGCACAGTGAGATCCAATGCCTGGAAAAAGCAATATAACATTTAAAAAAATAAAAAAATAAATAAAAATATTTAGTGAATATAGTAAACATAACATGAGACACATCTCTGAGCCTCACACACAAGCGTGAGACCCAAAATTCCTCGACTCTGAAAGCATATACCTGAATGACATCACCATCACCAAGCGTGAAAGAGACGTTGGACTCCTCCTCCACTGTAGTTCCATCAGTCAGAGTGGTTTTGAGATTAATGGTGACGTTTTGGCCCCTCTGAGGTTTACTGTCAGGACCAGACCCAGCTTCTACAACTTTCTTTCTCAGCTGCCCATTTCCTGTGTTCACGTTTTATTACATTATAAAACCATGCATTACAGAACATTATGTATGTTATTGCTGTAGGCAGAATATCTCACTGAGAATGCAGTGTTTTTATATGTAAGTATAACCTCACATACCCAAGACATCCAGCCATTCCTCTTGGGGTGGACACTGACTGGGGTCTGTGATTTCTTTCACTGTTTTATTTGCCTGATGGCTTTCTTTCCTTCCAACACCTGCATCTTCTAAAGGGGGGAGATCATCATCCACTCCATCATCAACTTCTTCTAGCATCTCAAAATCTTCTCCACTGTCTAACAGCGTCGTTCGCCCCAACCTTTTCTCTACTGAGTCCTGGCTCTTCAGCAACGTCTCCTCTTCATTTTCCATCTAGTTAAGAGAAATAATCAGGCTATAAGACAGTCATATTTACTCATATAGACATACATGGAATGTGTGTGTGTGTGTGTTTTAGGTGTTGAGTGAGTGGCAGAGAGGACTTATAACACGTTAGATCATAACACACATTAATTTGCACAAGGCAACATTTCAGGATTTAATCTAACATCGTAAACACAATAAAAACCTTCATCAGACACACAGTGCTAAGTTTCATAACCAACTGTTATACAGTGATCTAAGAAAAATATTTAGACTCCTTCACAAGAATCCATAATGACAAAGTGAAAACAAGTTTTCAGAATTTTTTACAAATCTCTGGGTATTCTTGGGTAAATCTCTATAAGACTTCGGGCAGATTCTCCCATTCTTCTCGCCAGATCCTCAAGTTCAATCAGACTGAATGGCGAGCGTCTGAACTGCCATCTTCAGGTCTCTCCACAGTTGCTCTATGGGGCTCATGTCTGGGCTTTGGCTGGGCCACTCAAGAACATTCAGAGACTCGTCCTGAAGCCACTCCAGCATGTTCTTGGTTGAATGCTTTGGGACGTTGTTGTGCTGAAAGGTGAACCTTTGTCCCAGTCTGACATCATATGCACTCTGAAGCAGGTTTTCTACAAGAACCTCTCTGTATATGGCTGCATTCATCCCTCTATTCTGACAAGTCTCTCCATCCATGCTACTGAGAAGCGCCACGATATCATGATGCTGCCACCACCATGCTTGACCGTAGGGATGGTATTAGCCAGTTGATGAGCAGTATCTGTTTTCTTTGCCAGATGTTTTGCTTGGAGTTCAGCCCAAACACGTCCCTCTTTGTCTCATCACACCAGAGAATCTTTTTCCTCATTCTCTCAGAGTCCTTTAAGTGATTGCCATATGCTTTTTCCTCAGGAATGGTTCTGTCTAGCCAATCTACTGTAAAGACCTGATGGATGGAGTGTTTCTTAGATGGTTGTCCTTCCAGCAGGTTCTCTGATCTCTGCTGAGGTCTGAAACTCTTTTGGAAAAATGACCATTCTTCCATTTCACACTGACGTAAGCCCATTGTGCTCCTGAGAACATTCAGAGCTTTAGAAATAGGTTTATACCCTCATCCAGTTCTCTGTCTCTACACAGTTGGATTGTGGAGGTCTGTGGAGAGTTCTCTGGACTTCATGGCTTGGTTTTTGCTTTGACCTGCACTGTGAATTGTGGCACTTTATACACACAGATGTGTGTCTTTCTAAAGCCAATGTCCAATCAGCTGAATTTGCCAGAGCTGGACTTCAGTCAGGTTTCAAGAGACATCTCAAGATAATCAAAGCAAACAGGATACAACTGAGCTCAAACTGGAACCCCTTAATCAAGGGTCTAAATACTAAATGAGAAAATTTCAGTTTCTGGTTTTTAATAAATCTGCAAAAAACATGCCTTTGCAGTGAAGGGATCTGTATCTATTGTTAACAGGAATATTTTTAAAAAGAAGTTAAATCTCTCAGAGGACAGCAGATGCGTGTGTGCTGATGTGTTTATACCATTTATATTTCACAGCTATGGTTTAGAAAGAAAGACATTTTATTCAAGCGGGGTTTTCTTCACTTTACACAAAAATAATTGCTTGTTAATGTCACTGAGAGCGCAGCTGGTGTGTATCACTCTCTGTTGTCATACTGTTGTGAATAACAACAATAATAATAACAATAATAATAATAATTTGAGAGCAGGGGGAAATGTGGCGTATTTGGTGTAAGACAGAAGCAGAACCCGTCTGTTTAATAAAAAGCCCAAATGACTGAGTCCTCTGGCTGAGTTCTGGGTGTCATGGACTACTCTAGCAGGAGCCAGTCCTGTATGAGCCTCTGTTCCTCTGTTCCTCTGTTCCTCTGTTCCTGGTGTCTCTTCACCTCACACGGGTGTCTCTCTCTCTCTCTCTGCACCTCACACGGGTGTCTCTCTCTCTCTTCACCTCACACGGGTGTCTCTCTCTCTCTCTCTTCACCTCACACGGGTGTCTCTCTCTCTCTTCACCTCACACGGGTGTCTCTCTCTCTCTCTACACCTCACACGGGTGTCTCTCTCTCTCTCTACACCTCACACGGGTGTCTCTCTCTCTCTCTCTCTACACCTCACACGGGTGTCTCTATCTCTCTGCACCTCACACGGGTGTCTCTCTCTCTCTCTCTACACCTCACACGGGTGTCTCTATCTCTCTGCACCTCACACGGGTCTCTCTCTCTCTCTCTCTCTCTCTCTCTCTCTGCACCTCACACGGGTGTCTCTCTCTCTCTCTACACCTCACACGGGTGTCTCTCTCTCTCTCTCTACACCTCACACGGGTCTCTCTCTCTCTCTCTCTCTCTCTGCACCTCACACGGGTGTCTCTCTCTCTCTCTTCACCTCACACGGGTGTCTCTCTCTCTCTACACCTCACACGGGTGTCTCTCTCTCTCTTCACCTCACACGGGTGTCTCTCTCTCTCTTCACCTCACACGGGTGTCTCTCTCTCTCTACACCTCACACGGGTGTCTCTCTCTCTCTCTACACCTCACACGGGTGTCTCTCTCTCTCTCTACACCTCACACGGGTGTCTCTCTCTCTCTCTACACCTCACACGGGTGTCTCTCTCTCTCTTCACCTCACACGGGTGTCTCTCTCTCTCTCTCTTCACCTCACACGGGTGTCTCTCTCTCTCTACACCTCACACGGGTGTCTCTCTCTCTCTCTACACCTCACACGGGTGTCTCTCTCTCTCTCTACACCTCACACGGGTGTCTCTCTCTCTCTCTACACCTCACACGGGTGTCTCTCTCTCTCTCTCTCTACACCTCACACGGGTGTCTCTATCTCTCTGCACCTCACACGGGTGTCTCTCTCTCTCTCTCTACACCTCACACGGGTGTCTCTATCTCTCTGCACCTCACACGGGTCTCTCTCTCTCTCTCTCTCTCTCTCTCTGCACCTCACACGGGTGTCTCTCTCTCTCTCTACACCTCACACGGGTGTCTCTCTCTCTCTCTCTACACCTCACACGGGTCTCTCTCTCTCTCTCTCTCTCTCTGCACCTCACACGGGTGTCTCTCTCTCTCTCTTCACCTCACACGGGTGTCTCTCTCTCTCTACACCTCACACGGGTGTCTCTCTCTCTCTTCACCTCACACGGGTGTCTCTCTCTCTCTTCACCTCACACGGGTGTCTCTCTCTCTCTCTCTACACCTCACACGGGTGTCTCTCTCTCTCTCTCTCTACACCTCACACGGGTGTCTCTCTCTCTCTGCACCTCACACGGGTGTCTCTCTCTCTCTCTGCACCTCACACGGGTGTCTCTCTCTCTCTCTACACCTCACACGGGTGTCTCTCTCTCTCTACACCTCACACGGGTGTCTCTCTCTCTCTACACCTCACACGGGTGTCTCTCTCTCTCTACACCTCACACGGGTGTCTCTCTCTCTCTCTCTACACCTCACACGGGTCTCTCTCTCTCTACACCTCACACGGGTGTCTCTCTCTCTCTCTTCACCTCACACGGGTGTCTCTCTCTCTCTTCACCTCACACGGGTGTCTCTCTCTCTCTACACCTCACACGGGTGTCTCTCTCTCTCTCTCTCTACACCTCACACGGGTGTCTCTCTCTCTCTCTCTACACCTCACACGGGTGTCTCTCTCTCTCTCTCTACACCTCACACGGGTGTCTCTCTCTCTACACCTCACACGGGTGTCTCTCTCTCTCTCTACACCTCACACGGGTGTCTCTCTCTCTCTCTACACCTCACACGGGTGTCTCTCTCTCTCTCTACACCTCACACGGGTGTCTCTCTCTCTCTCTACACCTCACACGGGTCTCTCTCTCTCTCTCTCTCTCTCTCTCTGCACCTCACACGGGTGTCTCTCTCTCTCTCTACACCTCACACGGGTGTCTCTATCTCTCTGCACCTCACACGGGTGTCTCTCTCTCTCTCTCTACACCTCACACGGGTGTCTCTATCTCTCTGCACCTCACACGGGTCTCTCTCTCTCTCTCTCTCTCTCTCTGCACCTCACACGGGTGTCTCTCTCTCTCTCTCTCTGCACCTCACACGGGTGTCTCTCTCTCTCTCTCTACACCTCACACGGGTGTCTCTCTCTCTCTGCACCTCACACGGGTCTCTCTCTCTCTCTCTCTCTCTCTCTCTGCACCTCACACGGGTGTCTCTCTCTCTCTCTTCACCTCACACGGGTGTCTCTCTCTCTCTACACCTCACACGGGTGTCTCTCTCTCTCTTCACCTCACACGGGTGTCTCTCTCTCTCTTCACCTCACACGGGTGTCTCTCTCTCTCTTCACCTCACACGGGTGTCTCTCTCTCTCTCTCTACACCTCACACGGGTGTCTCTCTCTCTCTCTCTACACCTCACACGGGTGTCTCTCTCTCTCTCTCTACACCTCACACGGGTGTCTCTCTCTCTCTCTCTACACCTCACACGGGTGTCTCTCTCTCTCTCTCTACACCTCACACGGGTGTCTCTCTCTCTCTACACCTCACACGGGTGTCTCTCTCTCTCTACACCTCACACGGGTCTCTCTCTCTCTACACCTCACACGGGTGTCTCTCTCTCTCTACACCTCACACGGGTGTCTCTCTCTCTCTACACCTCACACGGGTGTCTCTCTCTCTCTACACCTCACACGGGTGTCTCTCTCTCTTCACCTCACACGGGTCTCTCTCTCTCTACACCTCACACGGGTCTCTCTCTCTCTACACCTCACACGGGTCTCTCTCTCTCTACACCTCACACGGGTCTCTCTCTCTCTCTACACCTCACACGGGTCTCTCTCTCTACACCTCACACGGGTGTCTCTCTCTCTACACCTCACACGGGTCTCTCTCTCTCTACACCTCACACGGGTCTCTCTCTCTCTACACCTCACACGGGTCTCTCTCTCTCTACACCTCACACGGGTGTCTCTCTCTCTACACCTCACACGGGTCTCTCTCTCTCTACACCTCACACGGGTGTCTCTCTCTCTACACCTCACACGGGTGTCTCTCTCTCTACACCTCACACGGGTGTCTCTCTCTCTACACCTCACACGGGTGTCTCTCTCTCTCTCTACACCTCACACGGGTGTCTCTCTCTCTCTTCACCTCACACGGGTGTCTCTCACTCTCTACACCTCACACGGGTGTCTCTCTCTCTCTCTCTCTACACCTCACACGGGTGTCTCTCTCTCTCTACACCTCACACGGGTGTCTCTCTCTCTTCACCTCACACGGGTGTCTCTCTCTCTCTTCACCTCACACGGGTGTCTCTCTCTCTTCACCTCACACGGGTGTCTCTCTCTCTCTACACCTCACACAGGTGTCTCTCACCTCACCTCAGACCCGGCAGCTGCACCCTGACAAGCAACAACACCGGGATAAAAACCACACGGACACCAATTATGGAGCTTTCTGTAGAGCAAACTGTGCGTGTGTAAGAGAGTTACAGATCTGACAGAAAGCGACATTTCATGAAATAAAGGTGAGTCTTTCGAGAACTTTCTGCAAACTTTGCTGCTAGCGTCACGCAGCAACTAGCTGGCGCTCTGAACGGCCCGAGTTTACTCATCTGAGTCTTCTCACAACAAGACGCACAGAATATAACAAATCCAAGGACTTACCTTAGTCTAAGACACGCCCTCTGAACTAGACAAGGAACGTGAGCTACCTGACAGCAAAACAACTCCGACAGCAAAACAAACGAGCAGGATACGAGCCCACTGCAACCTTCACAGACGCCGCGCTCTCAGGCGCGATACTGCGCATGCGCAGCTTTCCGAGCGATATCGCGCATGCGCAGATTTCGGAGCGATATTGCGCGTGCGCACGCATTACGTTTTTTGACGCAGCCCGAACCCAAACAGTAAGGCTCATGAATATTCATGAGGAATGGTCTGATATGGGATAAAATTTGGAAATTACCTCATAAATATTTAATCACAAATAAAATCAAAGATGTTTCTCTTAAACTCGTTTATAAATATTACCCCAGCAGTTACTACCTTGAGAGCAGATCATTAAGTGTGATATATCTTGTACATTTTGTAAATTACATACAGAAACATTCTTTCATTTATGTTGGAGTTGTCCTCATTCGGCTTGTTTCTGGTCAGATTTCTGCTCATTTATTAAAGATCACATCTCACCCAGCTTTCTACTTTGCTTCTGTTGGGGAAATTTGTGGAAATAAACCTTTGTTTTTAACTTTGAAGACAGAAGTTCAGCAATACCTAAAAACAGTATCAAAGTTGAAAAATAAGAAAGCTGTAAAATGTGTTAATGTAGGTAAAGATTTTGATGTTTTTGTTTAATATAGCCTTTCTGTTGTTGTTGTTGTTGTTGTTGTTTTTTAATGAATATTCATGAGGAAGCGTGTCCTGATTGGGCGGCTCTGTTTTCGGGCCTCTGCCTGTTTGTTTGTTCCCACAATCACACCTTAGACGATCATATCTAAAATGCTCTTTCAACATTTTATTTGTTTTCTGTTTCCTTCTTCATTAGCCTGAAAAGGCTAAAGGCTGAAGTGTAGAGATGTGTTCTGTTCTTGTTATTAGATGAGATTCACCAGGTTTGTGTGTTAAGTCTCCTCCTGAGCCAGTTTTAAATTATGGTCTCGTATATAACAGGAGCACACTAACCCTTCTGCTCTGTTTGCTACGTAGCAATGGGTGTAATTTTCACTATGACTGCCTGAGGTTGTGTGAATGTGGGAGTGATGTTGGAGTGAATGAGGTCCAAGGAAACTCCTCTTTTTATTTCTGTTTTCATTTTAAGGGCCTTGGTTTTGATCCCGAGGTGGATCCTACTTTTGATGAGGTGAAGTGAGATGAGATGAGACGAGGTGAGGTGAGGTGAGAGGAGGTGAGATGAGATGAGATAGGGTGAGATGAGGTGAGGTGAGACGAGGTGAGATGAGAAGAGGTGAGGTGAGGTGAGGTGAGATGAGGTGAGATGAAGTGAGATGAGATGAGATGAGATGAGACGAGATGAGACGAGGTGAGACAAGGTGAGGTGAGATGAAGTGAGGTGAGGTGAGAGGAGGTGAGACGAGGTGAGGTGAGATGAGGTGAGGTGAGGTGAGATGAGGTGAGATGAAGTGAGATGAGATGAGATGAGACGAGGTGAGACAAGGTGAGACGAGGTGAGGTGAGATGAGGTGAGATGAGAAGAGGTGAGATGAGAAGAGGTGAGGTGAGGTGAGAGGAGGTGAGACGAGGTGAGACGAGGTGAGGTGAGAAGAGATGAGGTGAGGTGAGATGAGGTGAGATGAAGTGAGGTGAGATGAAGTGAGGTGAGGTGAGAGGAGGTGAGACGAGGTGAGGTGAGATGAGGTGAGATGAAGTGAGATGAGATGAGGTGAGACGAGGTGAGGTGAGATGAAGTGAGGTGAGGTGAGATGAGATGAGATAAGATAAGATAAGATAAGATAAGATAAGATAAGATAAGATGTACCTTTACTGATCCCCTGTAGGGGAAATTCATGTTGACACAGCAGCACAAGTAGGAGGAGTAACATCAGATAAAAGAAAAGAATTGCCGTAAATATCTACAGACCAGAAGTAGTATAAAATAAAACTAATATAAGAGCAAACCCCAGTGACAAATGTAAAAGTATAGTGTGTTTAAGTAAAAGTGTAAAACAAAGCACAAGAGTCAAAAGACTTAAACATGTAAATAAAACACAACAAATAAATGGCATTTAGGTCATTTTTGCTTTTTTCTTGGATGATAAAACGCTGAATAGACAACTTTATTGTTATTTCATGTGCAGTTTGAATTTAAAAAATCTATGAAAAGTCTGTTTTTCTCCACTTTTTTCTTGCATCACGTGCTGTGATGTAGGTCGCCATGGTTGTAGCGCAGCCTGAAACGTCACAGCCGGAGCTTTTCACCGACCAATCAGATCGCGCTTGCCTCATGAATATTAATAAGCCTCCCCCTTGCCATTCACTGGCGTAACCTCATTACCCGGAAGTACTTGCTGCTGGCTCAAGGCTGCATGGCGCTGTGTTGATTATTACTAGCAGAATTTCGATGTAAGTTTACCTAACCTTCTCTGACCATTTGTATGTGACCATAGAGTTGAATAAAGGTCTGTGGACATATAGTGAAGTAATTACAAATCTACAGTGAGCATCTTGAGGACAGACTGTATCGTTTTATCGTCACCGCGCTGTCTGTAATGTTCATAGCCCTCTAATGACGTGTACTGAGAATGAAAACATTACATGTTTTTAACCGCATATCATTTTCCCACTGTATTTTATTACCTAGCGGTAACTATGGAACACTGCTGAACTTGATCTTCTGTCAGAATGTGCTGTAGCAAAATGTCAATCTGTTTTTGTTTGTTTTTTTTGCCAATTTCCAGCACGATGGCGCCCAAGAAAAGACAAACGTCTCTTAAACAAAATCTCCAGTTTGCAAGTCATGTTCAGGTGAAAAGACCTGAAGCTCATGAGGATGAGGATGAGGATGCTTTAGAGATGGAAAGAAACTTTGCTTTGTTCAGTAAACGCGGCCCTGTGCTACAGTCCGAGCTGACTGAGAAGGACGAGGAGGAAACGAGTGGTGAGGAATCTACTGAAGCAGCTGAGGATGAGGAAGATCATGACACTGAGCAGTCTGTAAAAGAGCAAGCTGAGAGTACTGACATGACCGGATCAGAGGATTCCCCTAACCAGACACACTGCAGGCAGAATGACCCCACAGCCAGGTCACACACCAGGACTGAGTTTACACCAGGTGAGGAGACTTCAGCTGATGCCACACTAATTATTAATGAAGAAGATTTAGCTTCTGCAACAGTCAGAAAACAGCTGTACAGCCATCAATTTTTCATCTACATCAACATTTTTACGGCTTTGCCTCTTCTCTGTGTATTTATGAACAGATCTGTCAACAATGTCATTTGAAGAGATTATGAGGTTACAAAGAAAAGTTGGAACTAAGGCATGTAATAAACTTACACATGAGGCAAAAAAGAAAAAGCAGAATTCAGAACCTGCAAAGCGAGTGACCAGGGACAGGTAATGAACTACTCGCTGATCAACGTCATGTTTAACAATATTATTCCTCCTCCACCTCCTGATAATATCCTTTGTTCTGCAGACCCCAAGAGATTTCGGCCAAGAAACCAGTTTCTTTTCTTAGAAAAGTAGGATCCATTAAGGAACCTGTAAGTCTCCTAAAGTAATTAACCTTGTACACACACGTTTGCATATGAATCCTATGACTAAATACATACTGTGCTCATTTTATATTCTGCGGATTTTGTATTTTCCAGATTTTGAGGGATCCTCGTTTTGATGATCTTTCTGGTGAATTTAAACCAGAAGTGTTCAGCCAGACATACAAATTCATCAATGATATCAGACAACGAGAAGCAGAGGTTTGCTTAGAATTACACGAGTCCTGCAGATTATTTGTTTATTCTAGATTCTCTATCCTGCTTGTTTGTTTAAACCATTTATATTGCAGATGGTGAAAAAAAAGCTGAAGAAAGTAAAATCTGATGCAAAAAAAGAAGAATTGAAATCTTTACTAAAGAGAATGGCAAGTTAACACTTAATGCATTTTAGAAAATTCAGTTTATGTCCTGAATTTTGTTAGCATTATAATATAGCATTATAAACAGACAGTAAAGGTAATTCTTTGCTTTACACTGTGTCATTGACCGTTTGGTGTGTATTTGCAGGAGAACCAAAAGCGTAACCATCAAAGACAAGAGCAGCAGAGAGAGAAGGAGCGTTGTTATAAGAGGAAGCAGAGAGCGCTGGTGGGACATGGGCATAGACCTTTTTACCTCAAGAAATGTAAGTTCAGTAAATTCTCTTTTTCAGTACTTACTGCTGTTAACCCTCTGAACCTGCAACAATAACACATGCAATGTTTTATCTTCTATCTATCTATCTATCTATCTATCTATCTATTTGGGGAAAAAAAGTACATCCTCCTTCAATTCTATACTTTTATTTATCAGGGCCTAAATAACAATTGTGTGGTCCTCACTAATGTCTATAAACAATGAATGACTGCTTAGATAATTGCATCAATAAGCAGGCGTACAGGTATTCCTATTTATTATAGTCACGGGGAAAAGAAAGTACACAAATAACCTCAGGTGACAAAAAAAAAAACAACCAATGTCAATATTTTTTTTCTCAAAATGTAAACCATCATTCAGAACCCAGGTGGGAGAAAATAAGTACACCCTTCCTACTTCCACAATCATTAAGAGAGAAATTAGCAGCCAGGTGTTACTTATGAAATGCACAAGATCACTTCACCAAGAAGTGTGACCTCTATAAAAACAGAACTTTTGGTGGTTTGGTCTGGAGCACTCAGGTGTGTGTCTACATCATGCCAAGAAAAAACACATCAGCCATGACCTCAGAGAAGCAACTGTTGCTGCTCACCAATCTTGAAAGGGTTATAAGGCCATCTCCAAACAATCCGAAATTCATCATTCTACAGTGAGAAGGACTGTAAATGGAGAGCCTTCAAGACAGTTGCCAATCTTCCCAGGAGTGGACATCCCATGAAATTCATTCCAAGATTAGACTGTTTAATGCTCAGAGGCATAAAGAAAAACCCAAGAGCTACATCATGTGACCTACAGGCCTCTGTAAGCACATTAAATGTTTATGTTCATGACAGCACAATCAGAAAAAGACTGAACACGTATAGCTTTCATGGAAGGGTGATTAGAAAAAAGTCCCTTCTCTACAAAAAGAATATGGAGCATGACGTAGGTTTGCAAAACTGCATTTGAACAAACCACAAACGTTCTGGAACAAAAGCCTTTGGATAGGAGGGTGTATATTCTTTTTCCCATGACTGTATGTATATAATGTTAAAATCAAACATCAGAATTGGCGAAAAATGTGTTATGAATGACTAACGGCGTTATGGTTGTTGGCGGCAAACAGGCTGGTTTGAGTTTTTCATAAACTGCTGATCAATGCAACCATGGCGAGCAGAAAATCATCATGCCAAACCTTGAGGCTACAACAGCAGAAGACTTCATCAGGTTCCACTCCTGTCAGCCAGGAACAGGAATCTAAAGCTACAGTGGACACAGGCTCACCCAAACTGCACAGTTAAAGTTTGGAAAAAGACCAGGCAAATTTCCAATCATCTTTACAATTTTCAAATCTGTCCAGATTAGAAGATTTTGGTGAGGAGATGATCCACAATTAAAGTTGTGTCTCTGTAAAGTGTGGTTATTTGAGTTACTATATCCTTCCTGTCGGCTCAGACCAGTCTGGCCAGTTTCCTCTGACCTCTCTCATCAACAAGGCGTTTCCACCCACAGAACTGTCGCTCACTCAGTGTTTTTTGTTTTTCGCATCATTCTGTGTAAACTCTAGAGACTGTTGTGTGTGTGAAAATCCCAGGAGATCAGCAGTTTCTTAAATACTTAAACCAGCTCAGGCACTCGGACAGAAATATTTGCTGATATTGTGATGTAAAAGTTCTACAGTGTAAATCTAAATTCTTGACTACTTTACCTTTCCTTAGCTGAGAAGAAGAAACTGCAATTGGCCGAGAAGTACCACGAGCTGAAAAAGAGTGGGAAGCTGGAGAATTTCTTGAGCAAGAAGCGGAAACGAAATGCTGTTAAGGACCGCAGGAAGCTGCCGTGAAAAACAGAATGTGGACCAGTCAGGTCAAATAAGTGGAACTTGAACACATTCTGTTGGACCGCCTTTGTATACGACAATGCAGAGTTATAGTGTTCTCAAAGGACCTCTCATAATGACAGTTTCTGGTTGATTTATTGTACAGAACAATTGAACATTACATTCTTTGCTTATGGAAAATAAAGAAAATGAACAGTATTTTGATACACTGGGGTAATTTAAAGTATGTGCGCTACTTTGAAGCCAGCAGTAGATGGAGCTATTGGACTTCTGTATACTTTTTCTTCCAAAACTTCAAATATGGGACATTTTATATGGCCTATATGCTGTCATTTTGACCCAGTAGTAAAGTTTGGTCATCTTTGCTTGACTGCCAACCTTCATCCAGACATTAATCCAACCTTTTAAAGAACTGTTTCATTTGCTAAAGCAGCTGCTATTAAAAATGCATAAATACACATGCAATCTGTCTAAATTTTCATCCTTATTTTGGGTTATCTAGTTTTTTTATTCTCAGGACTGCAGTACAAAAACAAGCAGGCTTGGTTATCTATCTAATGCAAACATTAACATAAAGTTTTATGTTGAGTTTTAATTGACCTTGTTTTGTCATTTAGAGATTCCTAGAAATTGGCCTGCTTTAAAGGGGCCTCTGAGTTTTCTGAGAGATAACAATAAAATTGTAATTCATTATTATAAACAACAGCCAGTTCTAATTAAAGGCTGATATAAAAAAAGACCTTATTCTTTAGCTTTATTTAGCGAGCTAGGCTATGCCACTGTGTACCTACTTCCTCAACACTGCTCATTCAATTACCAGCAGCCATTTTGGAATGGAAAATGTCCTTCGGGAGGCACAGAGGGTAGCGATGCCACTTCACAGCTCCAGGGTTCCGGGTTTGCCAGTCTGCCCTGGACTTTTGCTGCTCTCTTGTTCAGCAGTCAGTATTTAAGTCAGCAAATCATTCAGACGGGACTGAGATTGACACCTCTCGAGTTCAGCAGGTCAGTGTTTAAATCAGCACATTTTTTGCTAATGACAGAGTATTGGTCCTTTCTCATTCAGCGAGTCAGTGAATGCAGTGAGTACCATTGAGGCTTATTTGGACCAAACTGGAGATTTCCAGCATTTCAGTGAATGCAGTAGTATTTGTGTTGTAAAAAAATCATTCTTCTATACACACACATTATTATAATAATAATACAAAATAGCAACAATTATTATTATCTATTTTACACTGCTCAGACTGTTTTAGCAGTTGGCAAATCAGTAGCCTGGATGGTCAGGACAACAGGTGTCATGTCCAGGCCAATAACAGACTAACCATAGGGCTGATCAGACTGTTGCCCATGGGCCTCTAATTCCAACGGGCTGTTTTTTTCCCCGCCAAGTTCATATAGGCTTCTACTCATTAGATAAATATATTTTTGCATGATGCCTGGCAAATTTGAAAATTAGAAGAGGGAAAAAAAGAAAGGAATGAGAGAGAGAGAGAGAGAGAGAGAAGGCAGCATTGGCCGGTGTACCAGCAATGTGGACCTAGTTTAAACCAGTAGATGTTAGTGGAGAATCGAATACTGTAGCTAGCTTTACTGAAAGAGTGACTGATGCCAATGCCATCACCACCAGTGTTAACACAGCTGCTTGCAGAGTTAGCCAACAATAGCTAGTTAGTCTTTCTCCAAGCTACTTATGATTGCATTTTGTGGGTTTCTCCCAGCAAACTTCCGTTTTTCATAATCGACAGCTATCTGTTAGAATAGTGACTGTCAGTTCATCCTGTAGACTTGCAGTAAACTTGCATTTGAAAAGTTTTCTTAGACCAGTATAAGCAGCAGCCCATGTAAAGGCATACAGTACATTTTCAAGTCTTTAGCTTTGCAGTGGATTTCACTGAATGGACTGTTAACAAACTGGTTAACATTAACATTAACATTTTTCCAAAGGCGTTAACATTAAATGCCTTTTGAAAAATGTTTCTAAGGGCTGGAGAGTCAATGTCAGTTTATACTCAATAATGTTTAGTGAAGGTTTTAAAATACAACAAAAATATTTTAATAGAATTCATGTGCTGATGTGGAATGCTGTCAAAATTAATAAAATAAATAATAAAATGAGTAAATGCAGCAATAAATATATAAATGTCAAAAAAACCTGAATTCATTATAAAATATTTCATCATACTCATTTTCACAATAATATTTTCATAACAACATTTTCATATCAAAATGGCTTTGTTCAAAAGACTACTCTTTTTTCATAATAACCTTTTTAAATTCATAATGACATATTTATTTCACAATGGCACAATGAATTCATTCAGCTGTAATCTGTAAGTCAGCACTAGTGGGGCAGGTCAGAGATCAGTGGTTGCTCACATACTCAGGCCAAAGCAACAGCACACCAAATACACTCATTACATAGCCTGTGTAGGCTGCTTGACTACATGGCTGAGAAGAATATTTGTGAACTTCTAAGAGAGGCTGCCAACATTCCTTCAGGCTACATTCCTTCACCTCAGCCTCAGAGACTGTCAGAACAGCAGCCTGCCACTGCCACAGTCTTCCATACGAACTTGCATACAAACACTGCTCAATCAGTCTTGATCATTTCTTTGTCAATGTCTATACCTTGAGCACTTATCCTCCCGAACAGTGGATACTGGATGGGAGGCAAACATCTAAAATAGCTTGACAGTGAAACTATTAGTTACATCATTACTGCATTACATCATGAGGTCTCATTGATGGAATAATAATAGCAAGGCAAAGTATTACAAACATAGAGAGACACACACTTAAACTGATAGGGAGCGTAATTTGTTTAGTCTTTTGAGCCTGTAATGCTCTACTGGTTTAATGTTCAATTTCTTTCAAGTACTGTAAATGGTAAAGCTCTAACCCTTTCATTTATTCAAAGGTCTTTAGTTGCTCCTCCAAATGTATTTTGGGGTAAAAGGATGATAAATTTGAAATAATTCAAGTCAATTTTTATTTATATAGCGCTTTTAACAATAGACATTGTCACATAGCAGCCTTAAAATTCAAATCAATTTCAATGTATTTATTTGTATAGCGTTTTTAACAATGGACATTGTCACAAAGCATCTTTACAGAAATATATAGAGTCAGAATATAAAATTTTAAATGTATAAGTTTATGAGCAAGCCAGAGGCGACAGTGGCAAGGAAAAACTCCCTGAGACGACATGAGGAAGAAACCTTGAGAGGAACCAGGCTCAAAAGGGATCCTCATCTGGGTGACACTGGATAGTGCGATTATGAATAATTCCCTTCTATAACTGTACACTATAGAATCATATAATGCTAATTGCGTTAACAGGAAATTGAGTATGTACATCATTAGAGTTTGAACTTTAAGTCTGTTATATCAATCTGAAGTTATCAACTGTTCGATGATGGAGACTTGAGTGTTGACTGTTCTTAGCACTTGCTGTCTTTGGCTAAGGAAGAACATCCACAGCCATCTTTAGTGTATCTGTTTGGTACCAACCACAGTAATCTCATCTTGGTGATCTTTAGGCTAAGCATGTGGGGCCAGCCTCAGCAGCAGTGAGTGGATTTCAGGAGGCTCCAAGCAGAAGTGTGTCCATCAGGATGGATCAGGATGGATCAGGCAGGTCTGGAGAGCAGAAGGGGTCAGATCACTGGTATCTCAGGAGTCTGACATCCATCCAAAATATGAGCCAGTTACACTGATCAATGTAACAGGTCTAGTACAGTTCACGTGGTTACTATTTACTATATTTCTCCCTTGAAATTAATTCCTGGCTATGCTACTGTACAATTCAAATACAAAATTCATATTCAAGCTACATATTCAGCTTCCAGGCACCTTATAGCCTGTGCCTACCCTCTCTGACCCGTGTAGATGCATACTGTGTATAAGTATAAATGTATAGCGAAGGCTTTTGTGTGTTGTGTAGGCCCTGGGGCATTCCTGGGCTATTTCTCGTTTCCTCTTTTATTAATATGATTGTGTGCATATTTCCCTAACTGCCTAAAGTCTGAGCACTCATTAACAAGCACAGCATTAACTAGGAAAATGGAAAGGTTTTTTTCTTCACGTTACAGTAGCAAGTGCTTTGCTGTGCGGCTGTAAAAGCCCTGAATCGAGCGGGGAAGCGCGGCGACGCGTGCGTGATGATGCTGTGCGTGACGCCAGAGCGCGTGCCCGAAGCGTTGTGGGTGGAGGGGATCCAGGTCGCGCGGTGAATCCGGGACGAGGCCAGTGCACTGCGAGTGAACAGGGCAAGAAGATGGCACGGGTCGGAAGCGCAGTGTGCGGCGTCCCCGCTGTCCTTCCTCTGCTCTTCGTGGCGATGGCGATGGCGGCATCCGATCTGTTTGACAACCAACTGGGAGACATCAGCTACTGCAAAAACCAGTGTCAGATCACCATCAAAAACAAAAAAGCTGCCAAAGTAAGTGATTTAGACAGACTGCATACATTGGTCATGTGATAATAAGCGAGATTTAGGAAATTCTTGCCCACTGTTTCGCCCAGTCGCATCTATTTCCTGAATAAACGTTGAGCAGCTGCAGTGGGAAGGACAGGCTCCTCACTGGGCTGCCTGTGCGTCCACAGCACGTTCATGCACTCAGCAGTTTGAACTCCGGATTGTCAGTGACGACACTGCGCAAAACTCGAGGCATCATTTTGGAGAGGGCCTTTCTCAAGCTAACTGTTCCTCAGTATTCAGTATAATCTAAGGGTTTGTGCATGTTAGCTGACTGTTTACCTCGTGTGTATCCTGCATCCGGAGTGCAGGGCGGCTTTAATTGCGCACGAGCTGGAATGGTGGCCTGCCGTGAGTGCATGGGGCATGTGTTGGGGCATGTGTTGGGCCACTGAATTTACAAAGGACCATAAGATTGTTTCCCAAGCAGGATTGTTTCCTAACCCACTGATTGAGTAATCACTGAATCATGGCCAGTTGGTGCGTGCTATGTCGCATTTATAGCTCCATTACTAAAGGGGCCATCATCATGAGGAGGCTGATGCGCATGTACAGTTGAGAAAAATGTGAATGCGAATGTTATTCATACCAGATACACACATATTTATAGTAGCCTGATCTATAGGGCCGTTTCCTTCTGTCATTAAACAGGAGGTTTGATCTTAAAAAGAGCAGGGGAGGAATAGAAGAGTGGTGTCTTGTGCTGTTTGTTGTGTCCCGGCTGTTAGCAGTATGGAGAGCTGGAAGACGCTCCAATGCAGCGCATCTGCTTCAGCAGTCATTCCTGACAGAAAGGGACCGAGCTGCATAAAGCTGCAAAGCTGATAGAATTGTCATACTCCTGCTGTTCTCCTTTCGTCCGTAGGTCGGCGCTGTTTGCCATATTAAAATGCTGACATCATAAAGCAGTATATGTTGCCTGTTTTCTTGGAAATTGATTTAGGCCAGAGAGACAAAAGAGAACAGGCCTATATCCAGAATATTAGTACAGTCGGTGCTTGTGAACAACTAACAGTCCTACTACTCCACAGATGTGCTGAGCTGTCCACATTGCCTTTTTGAATGTTTTTTGGAAAGGCTTGACAAAGACGCTTATCAAGAAATGAAATTTCAATTAGCAATAATTTACCTACTGACAGAAGACCCTGTGTGCTGTCTGTTTAAACAATATGACATGCCACTGTGCTTGGACCCTTAAGATCCTTTTAGCAATATGGAGCTAATAAGTTTATTGTGTTTCGCTAAAAAACATATCCCATATTATCTTACTTTTGTAGCTAGGTTGTGTTTAGTTCGCTTTTCTTCATAAAGTTTATATTGGAACATGCATTTTATTGGGTATCATATTGTTTTTCATTAATTAAGATCTTAAATATTTATTGTTCCTTCTGTACTTAGTACAAAGATGTCTCAATAAGGGAAGGTAAGGATTGTGTCCTTCAACACCCTGATAGAAGTCGGCAACTGAATAATCTCAGAATAATTATTATAATATCATTTGGTAAATGTCAATCTAATCATGCAGTATAGTATGGTGCGGTCTGTCATGTTCTGCTTGCTATTGTTCAGCAGGTAATGATTTAACTGGTGTTTTAACAACTTGATCCATGTGTCCCTTTTTTTTTTTTTTTTTACTTTGAGTGTTTGTTTTAAGGACAATTATGAACAATTATATAATTATATCAGCTCAGACATGTACAGTGCCCTCTAGAATGATTGGCACCCTTCATAAAAAATAAGCTAAAATGATTATATAATAAAAATTACATACAACAATTAAAAATTAAAAATCTGTTGTTCTCTTTCACCATGTCCTGTTTCCCTAGGGTATAAATACGTTGCAAACATGTAAAATCACTTTCCATTGCAATGGGAAAACCAAAGAACTTTCAAAATATGGTTGTTAACCTGCACATATCAGGAAGTGGATATAAAAAAATACATAAGCAGTTAAAACTTAAGGCCAGAACAAAATGTTTTGCTTTCATAAACACTTGGAAAATTACTAGGAATCAGTTTAGTTGATTCTTGTCATTGTCAAGTTTCGAAATTATCTAATAAACTCCACTCAACAACAAGCTGTTTGGAAGCATGGCGAGAAAGAAGCTCTTCCTGAGAGCATCTCACAAAATGCAATTTTGTGATGTGATTTTGCATGTGAAATAAATATGCCCTTTGTTGTAATCAGATCATATTTTTGCTCATCCACAACATCAGGCTGTTTGTCACCAAAGGGGGACGCCATACAAAAAATACACCTGAAACCCATTGTACAATATGGTGGTGGATCACTGATGGAGCGGTTGCGAAGACTGTGAAGACTGATGGCATCATGAATTCTTATATTTTAGCCCAAAACCTGGTTGCCTGTACAATGAGGATTAGACATGGCCATTAACAAGGTGGTGAGCCAAACATACTACCAGATCAACATAGAAACGTTTAAAGAAACAAAATCAATCTTTGCAAGGACCATCTCAGTCTCTGGAGTTGATCCTAACTGAAAATCTTTGGTCTGAATTGAAGAGAGAAGCACATGCACAAACCCATAAATACAAAGGAGCTTAAACTGTTCTGCATGGCAGAATGAATGAAGATCTCCCTATTCCCTACAAAGATCATTTTGGGTATTGTGTATCCTCTAGTGCCAGATAGTGAAGCATGATACATCACTACAGAGAACACATTTCCACTGCTCCTGAGTCTACTGGCAGTGTGATTTACACCACTCCAGTTGATGTTTGGCATTGCACATTGGGATATTAGGCTTTTGTGCAGCTGCTCTGTCATGGAAACCCATTTCGTGAAGCTCCTGACACACAGTTCTTGTGTTGTTGTTGTTGTTGTTGTTTCCAGAGGCAAGTTGAAACTCTGTAATGAGTGATGCAGCAGAAGATAGGCAATTTTTATGCGCTACATGCCCCACTCTGCAATTTTGTGTGGTCTACCACTTTGTGGCCGAGCTGTTGTTCCTCCTAGACGCTTCCATTTCACAACAATAGCACTTACATTTTACTGGAGCAGATCTAGCAAGGCAGAAATTTCATGAACTGACTTTGACAGTGCCACGTTTAAAGTCACTGAACTCTTCAGTACGATCCATTCTACTGCTCATGTTTGTCTATGAGACTGCATACCTTTATGTACCTGTTAGCACCTGAATTCAATCATTAGGAGGAGTGTCTATGTACTTTTGGTTATATAGTGTTTTTTCACAAAACTTGAATGGTATGTCCATCTGAGGACCCTCTAGTTCCCTCTACAACCTCACATGAATTGGCCACTGGGGGTATGTAACACCTTCCCAGATTCAGTTGGGCAACGAGGAAGCTGGAGGCAGGCTTGGCAAATCTCAAAGGTGTGCTTTTCTTTATTTACTTTCACTTTTCAGCGTACTCAAATTCAGGCATGCACAAATACACGCAGCTCTGTGCTGGTCAGCTCTTTCTCCCGAGGTGCTCGTCTCTCCCCTTTTTATCCTCGCCACAGCTCACTGCAACACAGATTTTTAATTAGTACATTTCCCCACATGTGTGCAATCCTTCCCAATCACCTTCTCCGACTCTGCCCCATTCACAAACCGGGACTCAAGCGGGGCATGGTCAGAAAAGAGCCACTGGAGTGAGGCAAGGTCAGAAAAGAGGGTGAAGGCCCGTCCCAACAGATAATAACAGACGGTGAGGACCACCCATTTGATGGCCAGACACTCCTATTTCAGACACTTCTCTATGGTGCTGTACTTAGTCTCCCACACTGAGAGCTTGCGGCTGATGTACAGCATGGGGCGCTCCTCCCCCTCCACCACCTGGGAAAACACAGCCCCCAAGCCCCTGTCCGATGCATCCGAAACAGAGTGCAGCTTTTACCTGAATAAAAGCCTGTCGGCATGGTTCCATCTACTGGACCAGATCTGGCGCTCCCTTTTTATTAAGATCAGTCAGTGGGCTGGTGACATCTGAATAATTAGGCACAAATCTATGGTAATAGCCAGACAGCCCCAGAAACTGTCTCACCTCCTTTTTGGTCTTGGGCAGGCCACAATCACTGCTGTCACACCTGCCCGTGGCTCAAGTGGAAACCCAGATACCGTACTTCCACCCGTCCAATCACACACTTCTTTGGGTTCGCCGTGAGTCCTGCTCACTTCAGTGATCTCAGGACAGCCCAATGAACGTGCCGCTGCCAATCATTACTATAGATGATAATGTCATGTAGATGACAGCAGAGTGCAGCTGGAGGATTTTGTCCATGAGTGGCTGGAACGTGGCCCCGCCTCGCCTCTATCCATTCGCCTTATCTCATAGTCGAAGTCCCCGACTCAGTGTGTGACCTCAAAGAACCCTTACCACTTGGCAAGCAATTTAGAGCTCAACGTGGGTAGCAGAACAAGCACTTCATCTCTCGGTGCAAACTCCCATAGCCAAGTAACCCCGTTATACAGCCGGGCTTAACGTTCTTGCGCCTGACTCAAATTCTCCTGTGTTATGTGACTTAAGGTGTGGAGTTTTGCTCTCAGGTCAAGAATGTATTGGATTTCTTTTTTACTGTTAGAAGACCCCTCCTCCCAATTTTCCCGAATGACATCCAAAACGCCACAAGGCTTCTGCCTGTACAATAATACAAATGTGGAAAAACCCATGGAGGCTTGTGGGACCTCTCATAGTGCAAATAACTAGCCACTTATCCCAATTCTGCGCATCGTCGTCAACGAACTTGCGAATCATGTTTTTAAGTGTTTGAGTAAACCATTTGACCAGCCCATCCATCTTTGCAAGGTAAAAACTGGTGCGAATCGATTTAATCCCCAACAATTTGTACAGCTCGTATAGTGTACATGACATGAAAGATGTGCCCTGATCAGTCAGAAAGCCTCCGCCACACTGCGTGCTGAGATGTTACGGAGAGGCACTGCTTCAGGGCAGTGTGCTTTTCTTGGAGCTTTTCGAGTGTGCGAAAAGCTTTTCTTGGAGATTTTTGAGTGTGCGGCCACTGTGTGGGAATGGTTGGAGGAGGAAAGGGCTCTGTGACTCATCCCCTTGCTATCGGGGGAAGCCCAGCTTACCACCCAGCAGATGTCATCAAGGACTCAGCTGGAGTATTCCAATGTCAGGAGGGCAGTCTTGCAGCATATTGGCCAGACACCTGAGTAGCACTGCCAACGCTTCCAGTCACTGTAGCTTCCCAAAGTCTTGGCCCCTTTGCCTGATTGCAACAGCTGATGGACTCCTGTCCTGGTGGTTAATGGCAGAGGAGCGGGAAATGGAACAGGTCATTGAGCTGGTGGTACTGCAGCAATTTGTTGCTCGACTCTGCATACGAATGGCAGATTGGGTCCAATGCCACCAGCACTGGCAAAAGTGAAGTGTGTGCACAGGATGTTCACGAGTATCCGCTAGTGCCAGTCATCATTACATTTCGGGGCAAAAGCATTGTTTTTACACACCATATTTAGTATTTACCACTGTATTTATTTTTTTACAGCCATATTTATTTACTAGAGGTGGCATTTAGTCCTTGCTTCACCCATCCACTAATTCTCGGGGCAAATTGGGCAGGGTTTCGGTCATTAGTAAGAGAAATGTTTGTGGATGGGTACAGGAGTGGAATGCGTGCAGTTTTGGCTGGGGAAGCAGTGCAAGGGCTTTCAGCATCAGCTCCATGTAAGGGGACATGGAGGGTGGGGAGGGCTCCACCCCTCCACCCTTTGTGGGGATTCCCCTTGGAGCAGTCGTGTGAAGAGATCCTGAGACACACCTTTGACCAAGTGAGAGTAATTGATGGTCAGTGAATCTAGGGTCACCATACTTGGCTACATGTCACTTTGTCACTCCGTATCAAGTGAAGCAGGACACTCAAACCAAAGAAGAAATGACCCAATTGTTGGTACCGAAGAGTTGTAGAGAACCAGATAAGGAACTCATTTTACTACTCATGCCAAGCTCTAAATTACTTGTGAAGTAAGGCAATATATAAGGCAAAGACCCATTGAGGTTACATGGCGAGTCAGACAAGTTGGTGAACGGTCAGGCCAGGTGAACGGGTAGAGTCGATGCACGTCAAATATACCACCTCAATCTCCTGAAACCGTGGAAAGAGGCGGTTCCTGTGGTTCTGGGACCAGAGGTAAGTGTAAAAGGTTTGGCCCAATTCACCCAGGTCCCCTGCAGAGACCATCTCTCACCGTCCCAGAGAGTACAGGTTGCCAGTTTGCAAGAGGAATTTTTTGATCTATGAAATCAGAAACTAAAAACTTTGAGGATGTGATAAAGGGAAAACATCACATTACATATTGGGTTATTGCAACCTTAAAAATATAATAGAGACTAAATCATGAGGTAAATATATGTGTATATGATCAACAAGTACAAACAGAAATGAAATGTAAAAACATAATAGACATGCAGAATAATTCTGTTAATAAGAGAGACAATAAACTATAAGTAAAATTGCTGCTTCACCACTTATTAACCCAAATTTTTAATTTTAATAATTGTTTCAATTATTTTAAGCCACTTTTCAGTTTTTGTTATAAGACATACTTCACTGAAAATGAATCTTGTTTTACTAACAGTAATTTTAAACTATTTGTTGTTGTTGTTGTTGTTGTTGTTGTTGTTGGTCCTAGATCTTACAAAGCTCATGTGCTTGCAGGACTCCATAATGAATGCATGCTACCGTGGCTGCCGGCTCTATTCAATTTGCCAGTTTGTGAATGGGAACACGGGCTTCAACAACAGCAAGGAGGAATGCCAGGGAGGTGAGGTTTGGTGAACCAATGTAGCATAGATATATAACTTGGCAACTATCTATTGGAGCTGCCAAGCTTTGTCGTGAGTGGCAGATGCTTATATGCAGTATTTTTGGGTGAAACAGTCTGACATTTTCTGAGTGTATATCTGTGTGTATGCAGCATGCCAGGAAGCATACAGTAAGTTACTGGAGCAGGAGGCTTGTAGCACAGGCTGTACCAGCCAGCCAGCTGAGCCTGAAATCAAACGGAGGAAGGTAAGACTCTAAGTATTCAGTCAACACCATTGATTTCTCATATCTGTATCTTCTTAGCCTACAAATCAGACATCTATCCAACCAGCCTGCTCCCTCTGCAGCTCAAGGCCCTGACCAACCGCCCCAAACCAGTTTCAGTAATGGACGCTTTGTTTGGTTGGTGTAATGATATTGTCAGCTCTGCTCAAAGTTTCATGTCCTCCACCTGGACTTTCTACCTGCAGGCTGATGACGGCAAGGTGGTTGTATTCCAGGTGAGTTCTTTTTCAGAAAGGCCATTTCAAATGAAACATTATAAAACTGATGCAGAATAGATTATAAATGTGTTGTGGCCTGGGAATTCCGCAACACATGGTGAAATTTTGACATTTTCTACTGTATATATGTCTCTTATATATAGGTCTTTCCTTTCTTTTGCATGTACTGTCTATCAACCACAAGTGAAGTTCTAGCATTTTAAAATCCTAGATGAGGATTGGATCCCTTTTGAGTCTGGTTCCTTTGAACGTTTCTTCCTCATATTGTCTCAGGGAGTTTCTCCTTGCCACTGTCACCTCTGGCTTACTCACATGTTTACAAATTTTACATTTTGAAAGTGACTGTGCTTGCCTGTTTGCAGCCTGTCGGCATTGCATGTGAGCTGGTAGAGGCTAATTCATATCTGAACACTGATAAAGGCTGTTGATTCACTGTCAGACTGGAAGTGTCTCCCCGATGCAGCCACAGAAAAAGCATCTCTGGGCTTCTTACATGAGAACAGGGAGAAAGAATCATCACTCTCAATATGTGGAGAACTCTGCTGAAGGGCGCTGTCTTTTCCTGTGTGCAGCTTCAGTTCCACGATCAACAATTTCAGTTGAACTCAGTGTGAAATCAGGTGTTTGTCCTGCAGAGAGCTTAGACATTGGGTACATGACCGTGAATCCTGCAGGATGGCTTGTTACGCACTTTCAGCTGAAGTTGTATATAGTACCAGTACGTATAGAACCAGCTAGTTTGTGGCTAACCATGAGGAGAACGCATTATGGCGGGAAAGAAAAACACTCAGTATAATAGCATTATGAGTCACAAGCCCACTGTTCTCCAGATATTGGGAGATGTGGAGGCTGAGGAGTGAGTAGTCAACAAGGGAGGGACAAATGACTTGGAGCAAAGAAAGAAGGGTTAGCAGAGAAAACTTGGCTCCAACCCCAGTGTGGTGTTAGGAAGTTTCACACTTATCACCTGATCACTATTCAGGAGGCTACAGAAATGAGCCAAAGCACAGAGGGAGGCCCACATGACGGAGATACTGGGAAATGGAGGATAAACCAACTCTGGCCACTGCGATTGTGTAGTGGTGGAGAGCATGGTATGGCAAGGGAGAACCACTCAGCCATGCTATTGGCACATATTCACAGACCTGCAGGTTGCAGACAGTGTGGAAAACTCACGGAGCTGGCTTGTGAGATACAGAGAATATGACAGGAGTCCATGTCCAGCTTTAAAGAACGGGTTAGCTTTACCTCGAACCATAGTTATATGATGGATTGTATCAAGATGCAAAAAAAGAGAATCTAAGAAAAAGAGGGCATAAGAAAATATTTCAAACTCTGTAATATGATAATCTTGACTTTTAAAAAGGTCTTGGAATGCCTGTGCATGAGCACAAAAATGTATGTAGGTGATTCTCACCACCCATGGTAGTTAGCAGGGGTGAATTAGAACTCCATATTGGCCAAAGCATGATTGTTTTGTGTTTTTGAACTAATTGCCAGAATTCAGCAACAACAACATCTGACACGTTTCAGACCACCATACAAAAGTAATGTTGCTGATTTCACGGCATTTCATGGCAAAGGTCTATTTATAATAGTAATAGTCATAGGTCACTTACAAACATGAATGTGAATCATCTAGGCAGAATAATCTAAGTGCAAAAGACCGGAATATACTTCAGAATGCCCAACCAACATGCTCTCCCATGGTTTATTTTTAAATTCAGAATTGTAGACACCTGGAAAAGCAAAAGGAAAATTAATAAATGAAAGGAATATATATAAGTGAAAAGGGTCAAAAGCAAACATAACTGATGACAGAATGTTTTACAGAACATATACTGACTAGAAACCTAGGAGCTAGTAACACTACAAGGACTGCGAGCAAATGTCACAAGCAAACATTTGTAAAGACATAGTGGAATACACACACACACACAATCCACTTTATTAGGAACACCTGTACACCTACACATTTATGCAGTTATCTAATCAGCCAATCACGTGGCAGCAGTGCAACGCAAAAAATCATGCAGATACAGGTGAAGAGCTTCAGTTAATGTTCACATTAGCATCAGAATGAAAAAAAAGTGATCTCTGTGACTTAGATTGTGATATGGTTGTTGATACCTGAAGGGCTGGTTTGAGTATTTCAGAAACTGCTGATCTTCTGGGATTTTTACACACAACAGTCTTTAGAGTTTACACAGAATGATGCACAAAGCAAAAAAGAAAAAAAAGAGTGAGTGGCAGTTCTGTGGATGGAAACACCTTGTTGATAACAGAGGTCAGAGGAAAATGGGCAGATTGGTTCAAGCTGCCAGGACGTATATAGTAACTCATATAATCACTCTTTACAACTGTGTTGAGCAGAAAAGTATATCAGCATGCACAAAAAAGGTGGCTGTGCTACAACAGCAGATTTCTTTGCACATGTCCTAACTGACTGCTAAATTCGCCCTAAATTGTCAATTCTTTCAGAGCGAGCCAGAGATTGAGTATTATTTACCTGAGTTGCAAGCCCCACACTCCAGTGTTGCCAACAAACCCTGGCCTGAAGGAAATCCTCAGACACAGAGGCTACAATCTGGTGAGATGGAGCACCTTTAGTTTAGAGGGCTTTTTAAAACACTCTTTTCCTCTATAAGATCAGTACTGGTACATACACATAGCTGACTCTATCTTTTCTCTTGACTGTAATTTGAAAGAGACCACGAATTCTGTTGTTTCTTTAAAATGAATGGCCACCCACTGCCTTCTAGGAGAACGACTGCATGGAGAGAGAAATGCTCCTAAAGCTGTGAGTAAGGGAAAGCACAGCAGTCAGCATGTTGAAGACACAGTTGCAGAGCATGACTTCCTGGGCTGCATGTCAAGGTTAGAGGGGCCGGATTCAGCCATATTCAGATATTATGAACAGTTTGATTGTTAATCTTGTGAAGAATTTTTGAGATGTTTAGATTTGAATAAGTTTAGATAAGGCAGTAGTGATTTTGGTCTTTCTCTCTTTCAGGCGTTCAGGTCTGCCACGTTGGATCTTAGCTACATGTCTCCTGTTATCAATCATGGTGATGCTCTGGCTGAGCTGTGCCAGTCTGGTAACAGCACCTGAGCAACATGTAAAGACTCAGGTACCTACTCATAAAAACATGTTATTCTTGCAAGATCCTAATCCTAAATGGAACACATTTTTTGGCTTTTGAAGTATGATTTTATATGACATGCATACTTCTAAAGTACTTTGGCACACTGACTTACCCATCCGTTTTCACATACTATAATAATACTGATACGGATAATCAAGCAATGTGACAGTTATGATTGTGGTTAGTGGTGTACTGTGGAGAATTTCAAATCGTTATTTCACATTTTTCTTTTGTATTTTGTAATGTAGACTTTTGAATATGCACAAAGTGCCTTTAAATGTCTAGGTTAATAATCTTATGAAAGCCACTGTGTATATATGGTAAAACCATTCTTTGAAAAATTTGTTGTTATTCCTGTTTTTTGTAAAGAATTCCTGTCTGTTCATGTGTTTTGTAGGCGATATATGTTTAATTTGTGTGTGCATTCAGAATGTACCTTTCAGATAAATTCCTATAAAAGGAAACATTTAAGAGGAGGTGTTGGTGTGTTACTGGTCACTCAACAGATTTTTTGGTGTGGCCAACTTGACATTAGACTATGTGTAATGTGGCCTATTACGAGTCATCCGAAGAGCATGTATCTGAGACATACATCTTTTTTAGTATGTGCTTTGCCCTGCTTGGAATTTCACTATGAAGTCTATTTTCATTGGTCTGTTTTTTCTTGCAGTTGAGCATCAATGGAGATAAAGAGTTCCTGGACTACATGCCAAAAGTCAACCCCTACCATCTGACTTCAGTGATTGCTGTAGCAGTCGGTCATCATGATGAAGGAAAAGAGGCAGGGCCTCTGCCAGTCAAAGTTGACCTCAACAAAACCTCACTTTAAAATCGTGTGTAATCTGTTAGTATTTCTCTCCCTAGAGGAAGAAATCATAACATTTAATTTTCTAAATAAAAATTCATGGTATATATATATATATATATATATATATATATATATATATATATATATATATATATATATATATATATATATAATGAACAGATTACACACGATGAAGCCATTCAGTAGTATTGATTTAGATGTTTGTTGTGTTCTAGACAGTGCTGCTCTCAAAAACATTAAGAACATGATTAAGCAAGCTTTGATTGTAGCACTTAAGATTTGGGATGATAGTATGTTCTTTGACCTAGAATGTCTTTAACACAGCCAAGGTACTCCTAACTACAGTGAGCAAAAGACAAACACTGACAGCATCATTTTCAGTTTGATTAGTTATCTCTGAATAGAAGGAGATTTTGACACTTGATTTTGCCAGTTTGTACACAACAGAAAACAGGCCCTACTCATGAAATCATGGCAGCATAATCATGTGTACATACATGTAATTATTTATTTATCTCTATCACTAATGTATATCACTTATGTATAAGGTCTTATTGTATTTTATCTCTCATTTAGATGCTAATAGAAAAGATTCTGTGATTAAGTAGTATTTATAGAAAGCTTCTAATAAGGATTATGAGTGATGCCTAGGTAAAATACGAATGTAAATTTCTCCTTTATTCTTGAGATTGTGGGATGGGATGATTCTCCAAATTCTGCTTAGTGCTAGGTTTTGACAAATAGATCATTTGTTATCAGCTGATTAGAGCTGACTAGCCTAATGGCTCTTCTAGTGCTGATTGTGTTTCTAAGCTATTTTACCCATGTGGTCCTAATCACAGTGCATGCTAGTATGTTTTAAGACTTAGCAATTATCTGCCTACCCACTTATGGCAATAGACTAATATATGCTATTAATATTTGTGTTTATTAGCTTAATGTTGAACGGCAATGCAATTATACAATACAAAAGAAGAAAGAAAATAATATCTCAAATGTTTACTACTTTTTAGTTACAAAATTGTTGCATGACTTAATCCATAATGCATAATGAATACATAATACATAATGAATGTATCTTTTTCACATAGTAATGAACTGAGTGTTAGACATTTTTGTTTGCTCTACATGATTTGCTCCAGAACTCATTAGTAATTTATTATTAATACAGATTTTATTTGTGTCAGCATGTCATGCAGTAAAGGACAAAACAGTATAAGAAAAGAGAGACTATACTAGCTTATTGAAATTCTCAGTTTTCCTTTGGTTACAGTTTAACCATAGCATTTATGTTTTTTCTCATTGCTGAGGCAAAAAGGAAAAACTATGCTGTTCTGGTTTCTCAGCTAAATCAGCGGCCAGACTGAACATGAATAAAATTTGCATGGCTAAAAAGCCAGTTCACTAATCATTAAGTAGCTCATTAAGTGGCCATTTCAACTTTGCACTCTCAACTTTGCATCTCTCTCTCTCTTTGTCCCACAATCTTTATTACTAACTGCCTGCTCAAGTATTTTATTTTTTTATTTAAGTGAAATAAGGCAATGCGAGCTATGTTTCAGGGTAATATTGCCATAAATACACTACTCTAACCACTTCCTTTCCTCTATTATTTTCCTTTTTTTTCCATTCTGGTTTGTTACATGTGATCCTGCCCCTAGTGAACACATTTATATACATGCAAGTATGTTGGCATGCATACGTGTGAATTTTATAACAACTGTAAAAACTTAGCTTATAAATCAATTGGCTGTTAATAAATCCAAGCATTTATGCTGATTGTTGTTTAATATCAGTACAAGAATTTTTTTTCTCATTTATGCCTATAGCATGGAGCCACCCCATCTACCAACATGCACTAGTGTGTTTTGTAGCAAAATTTTGTTTTGCCTGCTAGGATTTTCTTATTAGCAATGTTGACACTTCTGCACAAACAGCAAATCCACTGAGAAGAGGAAGTAAAATGTTTGATATTTATTTATAAATGTAATAAACTGTCAACTTTGCAATAATCTGTGACTATACATGCAAGCATATAACCCAGCATCAGTGGAGATAAGGACTTGCCCTTAGCACATATGGGCCCATGAGAATTTCCTCTTTGGCGAATTGTTGGCCACTCAGTGGCCCTTCACCAACTCTGGACTGCCTAGACTGGATCAGCTCTGGACTGCCTGCTGACAACCTGCAAGAAGCTCAGCCTTTATGTAGGCTGTTCTTACTGGGCCCATCACTACCCATCTTAACTGTGCAGTGTATATACCGTCCCCTTCCCCACTAAAATACCCTCTAAATGACATTACAGAAGTATTGTCAAAGACTTCCATTAATCAACATGTTTCAGAACAATACATTTATTATCAATAATAAAGATCAATGTAAAAACTTTAATAGTGCATAACAAATATTAAATACGATTAACTAAACCATCATCAAACGCTGTGGTTGGGACTTTTTGGTGCAGAGCACATTTCTGAGGAAGTGCCAAAGTTATAAAATATTGTGGTGGTGGCAAATTCTGCTGCAATGTTAAAAATATAGAGATAACAATTGCCTGTGGGTGGTATGGAGGTGCAGCAGCTTGTTATGGCCCCGTCTGTGTCATTTTTTTGTGTTTGAGTGTTTATTCTTTCTCTGTGTATTGTGTATGTGTCATGCCATTTCAGGTTTTCCAGGTGCAGTCAACTTCAGGTCCAGGCCTGTGCTCCAGTAGAGAGGATTTCCAGTATTCCCTGTGGCTTGTTATTCTCCATCACTGCATGGCTACTTAAGGCATTGGCAGATTGGAGTCATTAGCTTCACACTCACTCTGATAACGAGCTGTCTTTCTGACTTTGTTTTCCTTGCTTGTTTGACTTGTTTGTGAACTGTGTGCTCATTTCTTGATTCTGGCGTGTGTTCTTTCCCTTTAGCTTAGTTTGTTAGGAGCTTAGGAGTTCAAATTAGTTTGTAGCTGTTAAAATATTTTGTATATGGTAAGTTTGTTTTGTTGCCTCCTCATAGCTCCAGGGTCTCTGGTTTGATCCTGAGCTTGGGCTACTGTCTGTGCCAAGTTTCACATGTTCTCCCGTTGTTTGCCTACGTTTCCTCCTGGTTTTCTGGTTTCCACTCACTGTCCAAAAACATGCAGATAGGTGGATTAGCTATGCTAAATTGCCCTTAGGAATGTGGAATGTGTTTGCATGGTGGCCTGCAATGGATTGGGTGAATTTTCCCTCCTAGCGGCCAGTGTGCGCCGGATAGGCTCCAGAGCCTCTGCAACCCTGACCAGAACAAAGCAGCTCCTGAAAATTAATGCATGAATAATTTCTAGTGCAAGAAATATTGTTTGTTAGTATAAAGGAATAAAAAAAAAGCTGCAAAATCTCTTTTGTCAGCTTTATTTTGAAAAAAAAAAAAGTTTTTGGTGCCTGCAGGAAAGTACATAAGAAAAATAAAAAGAAAGAAAATTAAAGAAAAAATATTGCTGGAAAATCAAAAAGTCAAAATAAATCAGCGTCATTAAATCATGTTCAAATTCCAGAGCTCATAGTGTTTAGCTCAAATGTCTTTGCCTTTTCTCTATGTTTAGAGCCATGTATTTTCCCTTTTCTCTCCCTACTTCCTGTTTTATACCCTAATTTATGTCTTTTTTCGGTAGGGCATATCAGCAGACACAAACTCATAGATCACTCTGATTGGACATCATGCCATCTCTGGAACAAATACAGCGTACCTCCATTAAAATGAACAGAAACCAAGGATCTGTGGCAATGCGATATCTTTACTTACAGAGAATGCCATTTCATGGATTAATAGCCTACATCACAACATATTCCACCATGTGCTCCAACTGCACTTCCTGTTGCACTTTTCAATCATATATTTTCACCAGCAACAATCACTAATTGTGTCACTAGTGTCAGGTTTCACTGTTAATTCCTAAAAAAAAAAAAAGAAGAAGAAGAAGAGTTTCTTTTCTCACTCTCCATTTTCCAGCAACTTTCAAAATCATATTAATATGAAATCCATTAATATGAAAAAGCAAATAATGGACTGAAGAATGCATTGCAGCTCACTAGTATGGTGTAAAGTTACTGAGTGCACCATTCCCCTCATTATTCACTCAGGCTTTTTACACATTGAGACTCTTTCATTCATGATAACCAGATCAGCACAAAACCCTACTGTCTTAGGTTCACCCTGGCTTATACCGAACCATACACCCGAACCATATCTTGACCTGGCTGATGTCTTTAGCAAGGCTAAGGCTGCTAATCTGACTCCACATCGCCCTTGGGATTGTACCATTCACCTCCTGGAAGGTGTAACTACACCAAAGCCCTAGCACAAGGCTACATTTGGCCATCCTAGAAGGTCGAGCTCGTCTTTGTGGAAATGAAAGATGGAGGCATTTGCCCCCTGCAATGAATACTGAGGCTTGAATGTCATCACAGTCAAGTATAGATATCCTCTCCCTGTAGTCCCATCAGCCTTCAAGTAAAAGGAGCCAAGATGTTCACTAAATTGACCTCACTGACTGCCAAAACCTAGAGTATGTCAAGTCTGCCAAGTGTCTTAACCCCCGACAAGCCTGATCTTTATCAGGTTCAACTTCAGTCTAACCTACAGATAGGGTCAAAAGACACCATAGCTGATGCCCTGTCCCACATCTATGATGGGCTATAATCACAATTATCACTTGAAACCATCCAAAACAAGTCTTGTATTGTTTATCCTGTCCATTGGGAAATCATGGAGGAGATCCTGAGTGCTCAGAAAGAGGATATTCATGTGGTACCATCAACAGCAAATTCATTCCAATCTTCAGGCTATCCATGTGGGGAAGATCCAAGCAGAAGCAGGACATCAGAGTGGATCAGGCAGGACCAGAGGGCAGACAGAGTTAGGATCATTGACATCTCATTGGGCAGCAGGAGTAACATTTAGCTCAATGTTATGATAGCATAAGGCAGAACACAGGTGTGATAGCACCCTGGGACATAAAGCAGCCAGCCACTCCACCATCAACAAACCTGAGTGAAGGTGTCTAGGCTGAAAACAAACTGAGGCTGTGTCTGAATCCTGAACATTAATTGGAAGGCTGTTCTATAACTGTGGGGCTTTGCAAGAAAAAGCTCTGCCCTCTGCTGTAGTCTTCATTATTCTAACTACTAATAAAGAGCCTTTTGATTGATGTAGGTGTGGCAGATCATAGAACACCAAAAGTTCATCTGTTGTGTGAGACCATTTAGTGCTTTACAGGTCATTAGTAGTATTTTATAATCAATGTGAAATTTTACTGAGAACCAATGTGTGGATAAGATAGGAGTGTGGATAAGTGTGGATAAGATAGGAGTGTGGATAAGTGTGGATAAGATAGGAGTGATATCATCAACACTTTGACACTTCCTGGTTCCAGGAAGGACTCTGGCTGCTGTATTCTGGACTAACTGGAGCTTGTTTACACACTTACTGGAACATAGAGACAGCAAGGTGGTTAAATTGTCAAACCTAGAGGTAAAAAAAAAAAAATCATGAACTAGTTTTTCTGCATCATGCATCTTAGCAATATACTTCTGAGGTGGAAAAAGTAGGATTATATATACGAGCTTCAACTGAGAACCTGAAGTCAATGATCAGACCAAGATCTTTCACTGCTGCACATAGTATAACTGAAAGGCTACTGAGTGTTACTAAATAATCAGAAAGCTTATTTCTAGCCTGTGGTACTAAAAGCTAAATTGCAGAATTGAGTAGGAGGAAGTTCCTCAGCATCCAGTGTCTAATATGCTTTACAACATTCTTCAAATTTATTAAGCTGGTGTCTGTCATCTGGCACATATAGCTGTGTGTCATCAGCTTAGCAGTGGAAGCTAATACTATGTTTCCAAATAACTGTAACCAGAGGTAGTACAGTGGTAGAGAAAAGAGCAGTGGGCTTAGAACAGAGCCTTGTGAAATGCCAAATGTTTCTTTAGTATGCATAGAGGAGTCACAACTACAAAGCGATCAGTCAAATAAGACATGAGCCAAGAAAGAGCTTAACTCCAACAACATTTACTAGTCTATCTAAAAGAATATTGTGAGCTATGGTATCAAAATTTGTACTAAGGTCAAGCAGGTAGGCTCCAGCAAAGCTAGACACAAATAGCTCTGTGAATACCAAGAGCATCAGCTAAATCCAGACCTGCTAGCCACTGGGAGATTTGAAAAAACTGCTGGCACCGAGTAAGTGACATAAAGATGGCAGAAGAACGGAAGTGGAGGTGCACACATGTTCCAGCCCTGTTAGCGCTGATAGAGCTGATGAATGTCAGGGAAAAGGAGGAGTATGGATGTCCCTTTCCTGTGTACCGGAGTAAAACTATGTCACTCAGTGAGTGACTCAGTGGGGATGGCAGCATGGTAATGGTAATGGAGGTACACATGCTTTGACCTTGTTAGCACCAACAGCTATGATGGATGTGAGGGAAACAGAGGCACACACACGTTCCTATCCTGTGATCTTGAGCGAACCACTGAACAACAGCACTAGCTATTTTAGACTGACAAGCTATGCTTGTTATTATAGAGCACTCTAAGCTAGAAAGTCACAGCCCAATGCTTCAACAGAGAATGAAATGGATACACTCACCATGATGGAGAAGGAACAGAAGAAGAAAACATAAATCTTTGGAGGAAAAATCTGCACCTCCAGCTGTTATCACTCACACTTTATGACTTTGTCAAAGATCCTGGCATGTGTGTGCGTGGTTGATAGAACCGTCAATTTTCACAAGTGAGTTGAGTTCCTAAGAATGTGCCATTATCCAAGGAATAAAACACAACAGGTCTGTTGAAAACGTTCAAAGATGGGGTGGTGTGGAGTTGATTATTTAAAAACAAGTGTTTTAATTCTCTTAGGCTATACCACAACAATACCAATACTAACCATTTTTAAAAATTTTATCCATACATTTTATATGTTTATAATTATTGTTATCGAGTTAGTTCCTGTAACATCACTCACAACACTGCCTCTCTGTTTTGTTTCTCTTAAAAAGTTAATAAAAGAGAAGTATGGTGCAAAACCCTCTATCCTGTTGTGTTACAGCTTTACCTCTGTCTGTTACATACTGCTGACACGGGAGACTCGTTCACTCCATCACTGAAACATCAAGGACTATAAGTTATGTGTGGCAAAATCGAAATGTATGAAAAGACTGACATTAGCAACTGGCTGATTTCAGGAGTGTCTTGCTACATAGGAACTATGAAAGCTATGAAATTCAAGCCACTCTAACCAACTATTATACCAAACTGATTAGCTGAATTTATCAGTTAGAAAGGATTAAACCATATCATTAGAACCGTAACTCCAAAACTACTATTAGAACAAAAAGTGCCTTCTACAACACTTACTTGTTGAGCATATTTAACCTGTAATGTACATGTAATGGATTTTTGAGTAATTATAATTATTAATAATTGATACGGAGAATGTATGAGATGTATGAATATATGTGGGTGAAAGTCCACTGGGAGACACATAGGGTTAGTAACATGAGCTGGAGATAGGTATGATAAAGCTGGTAGGTAGAGGAGGAAGAGACTATGGGACTGAACACAGGAATAGCTTTTATTAAGCAACGCACAAAAACTATACATAGAATGCATCTTATATTTGATGGTGAGTTTAACAAAGTTTAAGATGGACCTAAATGATCTATGGACCTAAGGGTTTGAAAAGTGTGGGGCTGCATTACAAAGCAAAGCCTTAACACTATTGCATGCATAGTCACAATTTAATGCATTAGTCCACACAAAATACACAGAAGGACTAAGTATGGATGCACGGGAAGCCACCACTGCTGAAAGGTTTGTAAAAAAAACTGTGATAATAACCTGTCATACCAACGAATCATCAAAACACACATCTGGTAGAAGGGGTTAGAAAATTCTGGATGGCCATGATCTTTTCTTCCACAAGACACACCTGCCCTTGCCCTACATGATTATCAAGATATGTCATTGTAACCTTTGTAACTCACACTTTGCTAGATTTTAGGAAGCTTTTCTTAAGTTCTCAAAGACTGCATGCAAATATTATACATGAGTGGGCCAGTCCACAGAAAAACAGGAAGCTATCATGTGTGACAAAAGGGGTACTGGGAGTTAATACTGAACTAATTTCACTAATTTCCTCATCAAAATCATTAACTTGTGTACGAGATCCCTTACCTACATGTTTCTTCAAACAAATAATTCCAGGAGCAATCAAACCTCTTCTAAAAATAATCAGTTCTTCCCTTAGCACTGGCTGTGTACCTACTCTTTTAAACTAGCAGTTATCAAACCCCTGATTACAAAACCTGACCTTGACCCCTGTCACCTGTCCAACTGTAGTCCAATATGAAACCTTCCCTTTATCTAAAAGAGCCTAGAAAAGGTTTTAGCACAGCAGCTATGCTCATACTTACATAGGAATAACATTCATGAAATGTATCAGTCAGGATTTAGGCCTCATCATAGCACAGAGACAGCGCTGGTTAAAGTGGTAAATGGCCTACTACTGGCCTCTGATCAGGGTTGTGTCTCCTTGCTTGTGTTGCTTGACCTTTGTGCAACGTCTGATACCACTGATCATACTATTCTCCTTGATAGACTAGAAAGTGATGTTGGACTTCAGGGAACAGGCCTTATTTGACTAAACGTTATTAGTATGTAGATGTAAATGGTGACTTCTCTATGCATACTAAGGTAAAATTTGGTGTTCTGCACGGTTCTGTTTTAGGCCCACTGCTTTTTCCTTTATATATACTACCTCTGGGTAAAATTATTTGTAAACATGGTATTAGCTTCCACTGTTATGCTGATGACACACAGTTGTATGTTTCAGCAAAGCCAGATGACAGACACCAGCTTAATAAAGTTGAGGAATGTGTAAAGGACATTAGACACTGGATGCTTATTAACTTCCTTCTACTTGTACTAGGACCACATGCAACTAAAAGTAAGCTTTCTGATTTCATAGTATCTCTGGATGGCCTTCTGCTCATCATGCGCAGCAGTAAAAGACTTTGGTGCGATTATTGATTCCAGTCTTTCATTTGAAGCTCATGTAGATACTATCACTTGTATAGCCTTCTTTCATCTCAGAAATATTGCTAAGATAAGAAAACTATTGTCACTACACGATGCAGAAAAATTAGTTCATGCTTTTCTTACCTCTAGGTTGGATTATTGTAATGCCTTGCCTTCTGGATGTTCCACTAGATGCATAAACAAGCTCCAGTTAGTCCAGAATGCAGCAGCAAGAGTCCTTACTAGAATCAAAAGATATGACCACATCACCCCTATCTTATCCACACTGCACTGGCTCCCAATCAAATTTGTATTGATTATAAAATACTACTGTTGACCTATAAAGCACTGAATGGTCACGCGCCGCAGTACCTGAGCGAACTTTTGGTCTTTATGATCCGCCATGCCTAGTTCAATCAAAAGGTGCAGGCTATTTGTTGGTACCTCAAATAGTGAAGGCTACAGCAGGGGGTAGAGCTTTCTCTTACAAAGCCCCACAGTTATGGAACAGTCTTACAACGAGTGTTTGAGACTCAGACACAATCTCAGTGTTTAAGTCTAGACTGAAAATATATTTGATAAGTCAAGCCTTTTGTGAATAGTTTTTTTCGTAGGTAAAGCAGCAGATCCAGAGGGTTCACAGGCATAGTGTGTTTTGGTGAACTGGGATGTTTGGGTGCTGTCGCACCCCCACTCTCACGCGTTCACTCAGGTTTGTTGATGGTGGAGTGGCTGGCCGCTTTATGTTCCAGGACGCCCTCATGTCTGTGTTAGCTTCTGGCTCTCCCTTTTAGTTATGTTGTTATAGCTAGTCTTGCCAGAGTCCCTGCTGTCATAGCAGGGATTATGATATATGACTATGTCATAGCATAGTATTATGCTGTCATAGCTAGTAATCCCAGAATCCCTGCTCCCTAAAGTACATAAGTTAGCACTTACAAAACCAAACAAAAAAGTATACCATTCATGATGTTTGTGACCTAGTGAGCCAGTATCAGAAGTTATTTTCGATAGACTTCAAAGCACTTTTGTAAGTCGCTCTGGATAAGGGCGTCTGATGCCCTACTTCTAGTTGGAGTTCTCATCACTTGGAAATCACTCGGTGTTGCTGAGGATGGCCCCACATGGACAGCCTAAAATCAGTGAGATTACTGAGGATGGTACCAATTAAAAATCATGAAGATGGCTTTGGACTTCAATTGATATGAACAGTCTTGCTATGATGGCTTAGGACTACAGCTGATAGCTTTAGGACTTCAATTGCCTTGAACAGTTTTGCAGTTCAGTCTCCATCAGTGAATTTCCTGTTTACACAACTGCACTTGTTGACCATGTAGTACACAGTTATAGAAGTTAATTATTTATAATTGCACTATTTGTTGTCACCCAGATGAGGATGGGTTCCCTTTTGAGTCTGGTTCCTCTCAAGGTTTCTTCCTTATATTGTCTCAGGAAGTTTTTCCTTGCCACTATCGCCTTTGCTCATTAGGGATAAATTTATAAATTTATAAGTAAAGTAAAGCTGCTTTGTGACAATGGTCATTGTTAAAAGCGCTATACAAATAAAATTTAATTGAATTGCATTAACTGAATAAGCTGCTCTCAACTCACTATCAACTGCTTTGTGTTATTCCCACAAACTACGCTCTTTTGCACATGTATTGGCGGGGAGACTCCAGGACTAGATTCCACACCAGCCTCTTGAACTAAAAACACCTCTGAAAATGATAAATCAGTGACATCAGCTAACTTGTATCAATGAGCCCTTGCAATCACACTTGCAGGAACATCATTAGATGTGTCCTGATGCTTTTCATCTAAGGTCAGCCATGATACAGCACCCCTGGAACAGAGAGGCCTTGCTCAAGGGCCCAACAGTGGCAGCTTGGCAGTACTGCAGCTTGAACCTCCATCTGCTGAGCAGTAACCCAGAGCCTTAACCATTGAGCTACAACTGCCACTGTTAACAGAAAGCACTGAAGTAACTGTGGGCCAAGCTTTGAAACCTTTCATTTAATCAATCCCTGGTTCTCATAACACGGTGAAAATGTTGGCCATTAAGATTTGCTTACATATTTCTAAAAATGTTTAACTCACATATATCAGGACATCTATACAGAGAGATCCATTCAGAGCTCGTCTATGATACATCAAGAGAAATCAGACTGATCAGATTAGGACAGAGCAGGACAATCCAAAGCGTAAACATCACAATATGTGAATAGTGGAGCGCCACAAGAACTTATTTTATTGCAAAATCATGTTTAACTGTCTAATTTCCAAGTAATAAAAAAACAGAAGAACGGTGGCAGGTTTCCAAGACGCTTAGTAAACATACCACCTGCCATGTTCTCATAAATATGTATAAAGTGTACCTGAGACTACTAATGCATTTTTAATGGCAAAGGGTTTTCATGGCAAATATTGACTTAGTTAATTTTTTGCTATTTACTGATCATAGTTCATAGCAGATTTTTTTTAATGTAGAAAACATTTAATTTAATTACTTTTTGAAAGCATCTTTGCACAGCAGTTGTAAACACAATGGAAAGTGTAGTTGCCATAAAAAGTGCTGATTAAAGTTTTATTAGCCTTAGGTGCTTTGGCTAATATTATTTTCCAATATCCCAACAAGCCAACAATATAGCCAATTTACAAAACAAGACAAACAATTACCAAGCAGAGAGGAAAAAAGAAAAGGCATCCAGAGAAACAGAAGGTTTGCATTTAGCAAGACAAAAATTCTGCTTACGCAGAACAGAGTAAAACACAGTACAGTTATAATTATATTATGTTTCATGCATTACTATTTTAATATGTTGACATAATGACAGAGGGATGGTTTTTAATTGAATGATTTATTACGAAAATTTGGTTTTGTATTTTAATAAAGACCAAAATTATTATTATTATTATTATTATTATTATTATTATTATTAGCCTATAGCTAACAGCTTCCTCAGCTTAGAAGAACATATATATATATATATATATATATATATATATATATATATATATATATATATATATGTTCTTCTAAGCTGAGGAAGCTGTTAGCTATAGGCTAATAATAATAATAATGATATATATATATATATACACCAAATGTAAACATAAAATACACTTAAATTGCATGACTTTGCATAGCAAGCTGTCTAAACTAGATTGCCTGTGTGTCTAAGCAGAGAAAATATCCAGCTTAACACAGCTCTCTGTGAATTTCCTGGGTTTGCCACAATGGCTAAGAGAAAAAAAGATGATTTGAGATCACTGATTGGTCATTTTGTTTAGCATTTACATTTACATTTATGTACATACAGTATATAGTACTTTGTCTCTATCAATAAATACATCCTGACACTGGTTCACTAGGTCAAGGACTAAGAATACTCTCAGTCTATAAAACTCTGCTGGAGAGGTAATATAGTATGAAAAACACACAGACAACACAAGAATTTGTTGTTATTATTATTTTTTTTAGTGCTAAAGTGCTAAAATTTAATTTAAGTACTTCACGAAGAGGTGGGTCTTTCAGCATTTTTTGAAGACTGCCAGTGACTCAACTGTTCAGACATCTAGGGGAAGTTCATTCCACCACTTACATGCCAGAACAGAGGAGAGTCTAAATGCATGCCTTCCTTGTACCCTGAGAGATGGTCGAGCACTGCTAGAGGATCGGAGGGAGCGTGGTGCAGTGTGAGTGATAAGGGCTTTAAGATAGATGGGTGCTGGTCCACATTTGGTTTTGTTGGCAGGCATCAGTGTTTTAAATCTGATGTGGGCAGCTACAGGAAGCCAGTGTAGGGAGCATAGCAGTGGGGTGGTGTAGGAGAACTTGGGATGGTTGAAAAAAACCATACAGCTGCATTTTGGACCAGTTGGAGAGAGTGAATGACACACAGAGACAGCCCTGCCAGAAGCAACTTGCAGTAGTCTAGTCTCTGACAAGGGACTAAACAAGCACCTGAGTGGCCTCTGTGAATAGAAATGGACGAACATACTGAGAGCCGAGCAGAAACATGAGTGTCTGAGGGAGGAAAGGAGGGGCTGACAACGATTAGCCGACAACGATTAGCTTTGTCATTTTTAAAGTTTACAAAAACAGGTACAAACATTTGATTAAATTCAGAATATCAAATATCAAAACTCAACATTGCAATCACAAATAAATTAATTAAATATAAGCCAGTTTTTACTCAATTCTGTTCTAGATATCGATCAACTCACAAAAAAAGACAGTGAGGCTTGGCCTATTTGGAAGCCAACAAAAGTATTTGAATATGAATATGAATTTCTTCCATTTGAATGTCACATGTCACATTTTTTGGAACAGTTAATTTTTTTCTCCAGTCTTTTTAGTACATTTACATTTTTATCTATGTTTTTTCCCTTTGTTTCGAAAGTGCTAGGCTTAAGATTTCAGAATTAAAAATTCAGAACCATAAATACAATTCCCAAAAATTCTAATCTTAAAAATACAGATTTTATGTAAATTAGTTCAAAAGTGAATCATCCTGGATTTCCAGGGAAGAGTAGATGCTTTCAGTGTGCTCAAACTCCAATCACAATCTTCTGCCTGGCTTGCGCCATGGCCACAACGGGAAGAGAAGAGAAAATCTGTGGAGTGGAGTAAATAAAACAAGATGAACCAGAATGAGGTAAGTACATCTAAGCTTTAATGTTCTTTTCAAATAGCTAGTTTTGTACAGTGATGTTATGCACTCGATATGCTTGGGATATTCCCAGTGTAATTATTTAGGTTAATTTCTAGCTAGTGAGGCTATGCTAACCTTAGCATGATGGCAATTGTTGAAATGCAGTTAAACACTAGTCATGGAAGGCTGTAGTACTGCACAGTTCAGCTTTCTACCTCATTTAACACACCTGACTCTGCTCATCATTCACAAGATCGTTGTGGGCTGAATTTGATGTGTTACAAGGTGGTAAACACGAATCTCTGTTGGTTATATGGCTCCCAGGCCTGGGTTTGACACCCCTGGACTAAATCAGAGACAGTATGGAGTGTTATACTATAAAACCTGTGACTACCCGATGCATTTTAATTTAATGATGAAAGGGCATTGGCCTTTTAGGGACGCTATATATCTAAGCGTTTCCGATGCCAAAACAGCTAAAGTATTTTTTTTTTTTTTTTAGAAATTATTGCAAATTTATTAAAAAACAAAAACTAAAATACCTCATGTAGATAAGTCTTCAGACCTTGGCTAAGGCACTCCAAATTGAGCTCCTGCTTCCTTTGATTACTTGATTGTCTCTAGAAATTGACTGGAGTCCACTGGTGGCATTCAATTGATTGGACATTCAGAAATTTATAAAGGCTCACACCTGTTTGTATTAGGTCCCACAATTCACAGTGCACTTCAGACCAAAAACCAAGCCATAAAGTCCAAGGAACTCTCTGTAGACCTCCACGATCAAATTATGTGGAGACATAGATGTGGGTGAGGGTATAAACCCATTTCTAAATCTTTGATTGTTCTCAGGAGCACAGTGGGCTTATCAGTGGGAAATGGAATAAACCACCAGGATTCTTTCTAGAGCTCACTGTCAGGCCAAACTCAGAAACCCAATGGCCACTGTAACAGAGCTTGGGAAAGAGATGGGCAGAGATGAGAGAACCTTCCAGAAGAGCAACCATCAAACACTCCATCTAATACTCCATCTAATACTCCATCAATCAGGTCTTTATGGTAAAATGGGTAGATAGAAGCCACTCCTGAGTAAAAGGCATATGTCAGGCACTTAAAGGACTCTGTGACCATGAGGAGAAAGACTCTCTGGTCTGATGAAAAAAAGTTTAACTTTTGGGGCTGATGTCCAAGTGCTACGTCTGGCAAAAACCTGATACTGCTCATCAGCTGGCTGAATGATCCCTGCAGTGAAAGCAGGTGGTGGCAGCATCATGCTGCTCCTCAGCAACACAATCTGGTAAATAAAACTTCCTGTGAAAGTGTATATTTCAGACGAAAGTTATTCGTCAGCAGTGCAGAGTGCTTCTGAGGCTGCCTGTGTATTCACACATACACAATGCAAATATTCTGTACAGGCTATAGATACCCTGTGTTTTATAATATTATACAACTATACTATTACAAGAGTTTACATGCCACGCTTTTCAGCTTACATGCAGAGACAGAAGAACAGAAGGAGGTTGTCCAAACCCCTGCTTGTTTTATTACACCCGGAAACTTCTCATTTTATTATTTGTGATCGTAAGAGGTAAGAGTGTGTGTGACTGTGCTGAGCGTGTAGCCGCTCTGTGAACAGCGCATGCGCAGCATCACCCCCGGAGCGCGCTGACGCTCGGGACGCCGCCGCGTGGTCACGTGACGCGGAGCTCAGTTTCAGTACCACTGCGCTGAACGTGTGAAACGTGTTTGGAGCGGCGTGTGCAGTAATACATCTCTACTCTGCTGCATTTAACGTGAGTCTTGTGTTTTCCTCACTTGTGTCTTACATGTGCTTTTGACGCGAATGAAAGTTTACTTAATGTATTAAACTAGATGACGCATCTGTATTATTTTACAGCCTTTATAAAGCAGTTACATCCAAGTTTCCGCAAATAGTGAAGAAGAGTGGGTCTCTGAGTTCATCTTTCATTTGGTGAAGAAATAAATCATTTCTGCATGAACAGACTCAGTGGAAAATGTGCTCTGAAGCAGGCTTGTGCTCAGTACTGCACTGTACACTGTATTTCTGCTTGTGTGTTTTAGATTATACTCTCTACCAGATAATGAAGACTTTAAAAGCAAAGTTTAGGAAGACTGAGGTAAGAGAAACACACTCTCACTCTTCCTGAATGGCTTCCTGACTGTGTAGCTTTTCCTAATTCTGTAGCCTTACTCCATGAACTTGAGGCTTGTTTCTCAGATTTCATCTGAATCCTCATATGTGTGTTTCTGTTGTCATGAACCATACTGCGTGCTGGAAGTTTCATTTGCTGCAGTGTGCACTGTCCTACAGATGGCCTCAGTAACCCGAGATCTCAACCAGTGTTCAATTATTTAAATGCACATGTTCACACAGAAATGCATATGTACACTGGCAGGCCATTTTATTAGGTAAACCATGTAAGTGCCTAAATAACTGTAGTTTACTTCTTTCAGGTTCTCCGTAACCTTCTACACTGTCTGCTAGTGTAAAGGGACCAGCATAGGACTTCCACTGACCAGATAATATTTGGTTGACCATTTCCAACCCAGAGTGCACCGTGATACTGAGCTGATACTGGCATTGTAGTATTTGCCGCACTGGTGTAACTGCAGTGTTTCAATTACACGCTGGATTTCGGGGGAAGGCGGGGTTCAATGATTGTTTTTATTTCAGAGAATAGTTGAAAATGACAATTTTTATTTAAAAGGTAGCTATGAGTAGCCATGTTGTGTAATTTAAAAAGTACTAAGAACATCTGAGTATATTCACTTAACCATAGCAATCAATAAGAGAAAAGAAGAGAGTCTTTAGTACTTTGCAGATTGTGGTATTCAGTGTTTCCATTTCGAGCAGATGGTCTACTTGCATTCAGTGCTAAGCTGTATTTCCACTGTGAAATTCGGCAACATTGTTTACATGCGTCAGTAATGTGAGACAGCAACCTGTCCTTCAGGTTTCTCTAACTACTGTCCCTATATTTATATAAGGTTTTTGTATGAGTTTTATATAAAACAGGTATTTTGTGTGTATTTATATGTAAAGCTTACAGTTTTCTCCAGCTTGCTAGAAGGGGTTTTGCTAGTATTCTTACATCTGATGAATTTTATTGATGATCATCTTCTGGAGCCCTTGCAGACACAAACTGTAAAATACTGCTGTTGCGATTGTAGAGAAAGAACTGTAAATGCAGGAGCAGTACTAACACTGCATATTAGTACCTTCATGTGGGGGATTAGTTGCTGATGCACCCTGGGCCTGGCCAGCCTCAGCTGAAGTTATTGCTAGCACTTGCTGCATGCTTCAGGTTCCTGAAATAAATCCAATAAATAATTAATAAAGAGGCTTGTGGCACTTGCTTTCACTTATTTTTAAAAAAAAAAAAGTAATCCACATGACACTAACTACAATTATTAACATCAAAATATTGTTAAAATGTACATTTTAATTCCACATGGGAATCTAAGGCATCAATTTAAAACAGCGACGCCTGTGATTTGGTCAAAGTCAGATTTATTGTCATTTATATCATGGCAATGGATGAAAACAAAACAGTTTTTTCAAGAAACTACTGTGCAATATGTAGTAGACATTGACAAGGACTAAAAGACAACAATAAATACTGACAATAAATACAGACAATAATACCATACGGTACACAGAATCACACAAAATTAAACAAGTCACATAAATAGGAAATATATGAAATGTATAACAGTCCTCAGGATTGTTGGAGTAAATCAAAGAATGTAACACCATCAACTCTAGAGAGATGAGCTTTCGGAGTTGATGGTGTGAGATTCTTGCATTACTGTTTTAAATTGAAGAAGGATAAATCTGTCAGTGGTTGTTGGATGTTCCTACAGATCACACAGATTCCCTTGTGGATTTAAAATGTAAATTTTAACAAAGCTTTGGTGATAATTGTAACTAGTGTCTTGTGGATTACTCTTTTTTCAAAAACATATTGAAGATGGCTGTTAATTTTCTCTGTGTCTTTAGGGTAAGAAAGCTTTCTGCTGCCAACTTAAAGTTGAATTTGTCTAAAATTTGTCTCTAGAAGACTATCGGAATCACTTGCTTTTAGGAAGATACTTTTAAGAGTCGGCTGTTTTGCAATTGTCTGTTCAACCGTGCGATCATACAGTGACTATTTGCCGGTAGATCTCTGTATCAGCTGAGTTCCACAAGGAAGAGGAAATTTGAACTGAACTGTAATTTGAGCTTGGAATGGAGTAAAGTAGTCTCTGACTGGATAAGAGGAAATTTTAATTTCAGACTTGAACAGAGTGTATGGCATGACTGAGTGACAGGAATTTTTAATTCTGTAATTGAATAAAGTAAAACGATGATTGCGAATGAATTAGAGGCAACAGCAGGTAATGATACAAACCCCATTGGCAGGGAGTTTCTAATTTCTGAGGGAAAAAAACCTTTTTCTTCAATCAAACTTTGCTAAATGATTATTATAACCTTTAACTTTATTTTTTAAATATTTAAAATAAAATTTTAATTAAAATTTATTTGAAATATTTGGACTTATGTTCCCAAGGAACTTTAATAGAGGCCCTTTTCTATAGGCTTAGTGACAGAATATTATATACATACACCTCCATGTGGCTGTTCAGTTAAGTCCTAAGGAGTGTTGGACTATGGGTATCTCTGTGTGTGCTTGTGTGTTACCGTTTGGTTATGTTTGTATATTTGTGTGTGTCTTCATGTACAGACTCAGACTGCACAGAGGGAACAAGTTAGGAGGTATTTCACTGTCACTATACATTATACACTAAATTTGCTTCTAATACTCTATTGATATTACATCTATACAACTAATCAACTAAGGATGTTTAGAAAGTTTCAGTTTAACCTGCTTTGTGTAGTCCTTTGCCCCCTACAACCCCAACCCTGCCTGGAGGGACCACAGCTCACAAGAGAAAAGCACCTCCTCCTCCAAAGTCTCCTCGACAGGTATCACAATTAATTGATAGTTCGATGATCACACGTTTCAAAGCAGTACTGCTAGAGATTAAACATCACTGTATGTGCTTTGGAATGCATCAGGGTACACAGCCTTCCCCAGACCTGCATCATGGCCCTACCGAGTGCTTAGTGCCAGACAGCTCTACTTCTCCTTCCCCAGCCCCCAAGACTCAACACTCATTTCCAGACAACCTTGTGAGTAGATGCTGCTAACCTTGTAACAGGTTAACCATCTGAAAAGGAGCCAGTACTACTCAGTCCGTAAGGGCACCTACAGATGATCAGCATTTTGCATATCACTCACTGTGAAAGTAGCCATAACGTATAAATCATACTTTTTTTTTTTTACCATGAGGCCGAAGTGGTGCTACGTCATCAAGGCGTGTTTGAAATCAGAGATCATTCATAGAGCAGTCCCAGTCTGTTTCCAAGTCCAGCATGTATCCACATCTCAAACAAAAAAAGGTTGCCTTTGTTTGACCTTTGGAGAAAATGGGAGAAAACACGGAGGGCAAGTAAATGGGTGCATTAGACTCTGATGTCTCAAACTAATGGTAGCTTCAACCTCATCTGAAAGCAACAGAACCATGATGACCAATTCCAGTGCTATTTTAGGTCGCAGAAAACGACCTGTGATTTTAGGTCGTAGAAAATGTTTGATGTCTTCCTAGAGAAGATTCGAGCCCTAATCACAAAAATAGGCTTTGTAACTCACAAGTCCCATCTTTGCTATGTCACATATCTTATTGGTCGCACCTTGAAAAGGTTAGCATAAACTGTGTCCAGCAACTGTGTTCAGCACCAAGGCATCAAATCCAAGCAGTGCACACCACAGGCAGTGTTGCACATTCTCTCCGTAGGGAAACAATGGATTTGCCAGCACAAAGTGGTTTTGCTGCAAATCATCTGTAAGTCTCCTAAATCACAATGAGTTTATACTATTTGTGGGGTAGCTTTGTCTGAAAACACATAAAGCCATTCATTTTTTGCATTTTTCTCTTGTGTTCTTGGGGTTTATGGAGTGAGGCAGAGGATGAGGAAGTGTTTGAGGAGATTCGCAGGCTAAGGCTAGAAAGAGGACATCTACTACAGAAGATTAAGGCTCTGGAGCAGCAACAGAGCAGCACCACCACTGCACTGGAGGAGGTAATGTACAAGTTAAGGGGTTGGTCAAATTATACAGGAGCTCCCATGTGCCCTGAAAACCTAGAAATGAGTGCTTTCACTATCAATATAGAAAATAAAATATATGTAGTGTTAGTCCCTGTTGGTAGCTACAGCGATAAGTTAACACGTCCACCATATTAGAAGAGGCCAAATGAAGTACGAGCCAGTCAAGTCTGTAAAAAATGCATGCCTACCCTGATAACCTAGCTCACTTGCTGATTTATGCTCTTTCTGTTTTTTTCATTTGTATTAATTAATTCACTCAGTCATAAAAAAACAAGCACATTCAATAGTGAAATTGCATTTGATTGTGAAATCTTACAAAATATATAATGCATTTGCATTGTATAATAGATTACATATTGCAGTGAAGTACAGGGGCTTCAGAACGTATTCAGACCCCTCGCACACTTTACTGTGCTATACAAATATTGAAACTGTGTTCACCTTGCAGTAGTCCACACAAAAGCTGACCACCCTTCTGTCTTTGGCACCAGCCAATTATTATGGCATATATATGGGTGGACTTTGTAACGGATGGAAAAATGAAGCCAAAATGTCTCCGAGGTTCTCTAGTGGCTTGCTGCAGAACAGTTTTTAACCCTGCACATTCCCATGTCAGTAAATGGAACACAAGTCAGTTCAGTTGACCTTAATATCACCCCCATCTTTATGATACGTTTATTTTCTTTATGATAAATGTGTTTTATAGGAGTTATTTGTTGATAATTAAAAGGGCATGATTGATGAGGTGATTGACGGTTTTGGTCAGGACAGTTGAGCCTCATGAATGTGCATTCACTTTTCAATACTCACCTGAAGCTCATGACAGTTCTGTCTTCAAAGCATGTGTTATTCTGCTGTAAACTGTTCTGACAGACCCTTATCTGGGAGTTCTTTGCAGTTTTTCCAGTGTCTTGCTCATTCTCATTTCTATGCTACATTGTTATACTGATATTATATATTAGATTATATTACATATTACATTATAACTATAACTAGATATTATAACTTATAACTAGCAAACTGACTTAATTTTCAATTTTCTAGGCAGTTGAGTTCTTTGCAGGTTTTCCTGTATACTGTTCATTTTGATATGTAAGCTAGCTTATTGTACTGATATAATTAGCAAACCAACGTGAGTGAACAAATTGATGGCACAAACCAAAGCATCTAACACAACCTAAATTTCATAACAATTTATTATTGACTGTTTGATCTTAGTTTACACTGGAAGTAGCTTCGTAAGGTTAGCTAAGTCTCTCCTTTTTCAAACAAACTCCACCGACAGAATAAGCAGAACATAAAAGAGCTCTTCATTCAGATGTGGAACTTACTCCAGGTGTCAGAGCTAGAGGAAAATCATGGTGTCAGAGCTAGAGGAATGTCATGGTGTCAGAGCTAGAGGAAAGTCATGGTGTCAGAGCTAGAGGAAAATCATGGTGTCAGAGCTAGAGGAATGTCATGGTGTCAGAGCTAGAGGAAAGTCATGGTGTCAGAGCTAGAGGAATGTCATGGTGTCAGAGCTAGAGGAAAATCATGGAGAGCAGTGATTTTTTTCCCTCAAAAAATGTTTTGTTGAGTGTAAATGTTGGTTGCTGTTCACCAGTATATTTCCAGTTGGCACATTACATTATCTACTTATACTTACATTACTTTAACATAATAGATTTTCCAAGTGGTAGCTCAGTTAGTCATGACTCAATGCTCTAAAATCTTTTCCTGACAACCGCCTTAAGTTGCACTTCAGGTAATAGCTCTCAACACGACCAGTATGGACAGGCAAGACGCAGCCACGCTGTCCAACCATCCTTATCTACTGTGCATGCTCCAGCTCCAATTTTGACCTACTGAGCTCAGCCAAGATGGTGACTTTCAATTCGAGCAAAAAATGCTTCAAAACTGGGCACTAGGAGACTAGGAGTATGTTGTACACTGGTACACTTATATACTGTATATATGAGTGTTCCAGTTACTGTGGTGCTACCCTATTATTCCCATCATCAGGAATATATCAGACTTTGGTGGGTCCAGGCAGCATGCAAATTTTGATCCATAAAAGTCTGATTAAAAATGAGGTATTGAAAAGTGTTGGGAGTTGAAGGTGCAGGGACTGTGTATACAGTACACAATGATGTGCACACATACCCTGTGATGCTGCTCAAAACTAAATATAAGGGTCAATTTCATAGCATAAAGGTGGCGGTTAGTCCCCAACTTTGGGTTTTGTCAGTTAGCTGTGGAGTTAGGTCTGGGTGGGTCCTGGCAAATAAAGCAGTGTGAGGCACTGAGGCACTGTTTTGAGTAATCTCCTGAGTTTGGATCCCTAAAGAGATCCTAACTGATCAAGGCATGTCATTTATGTCATGTACACTACAAGAACTTTATGAATTATTGAGAATTAATGTGATCTAAACCAGCATATATCATCCTCAACTGAGGTTAGTGCTTTAATAAAATGCTTAAGAACATGATTCATAGGTTTGTGCATGAAGATAGCTGAAATAAGGATACATGATTGGAAGTCCTATTATTTGTTCGAAGAGGTACCCCAGGCCTTCACAGGGTTTACCCATTTTAGTTATTACACAAGTGGAATCACCAGAGTGTGTTGGATATAATTAAAGAAACCTGTCCAATGGCCAGTAAAAATGAAGTTCAGTACACCCTGGACCTGTGAGCAAAGCTCCACACACAGGGTCACTTTTCTTGGGAGAATTTGCTCCAGGCTTAGAAGAAACAACAACGGCTCTCTAATAGGTGCTCACAACTGGAGATAAAGTCATCGTATTGCTTCCCACCTTGCCAAGTGGTCCCTTTAAGTTCACATGGTGAGTGGGTGAAGTCACAATGAGGTTTTGCGAATGGACAGGAGGAACACATGGCATATGTTCTACCTCGACCTCCTTAAACAAAGAAGAGAGGTAGTCCCTGTGGTTCTAGCGATAACAGTGGTGGAAAGACATGAGTTGGGACCAGAGCATCCAAAATCATCCAATTCCACTCCAATCCTAGTTAGGGACCATTTCTCACCGTCTCAGAGAGCACAAGGTGCCAAGTTGCAATATGAATATTTTGGACATGTTTTCTCACCCACCTGGATACACAAACCTCATAGAACACCATACAGTACAGAGACTCTTATGTGCTTGCCAGCCATATTGCTTAGCTGAACACAAAAAAAGCTTCAGGATGAATTAGGAAAAATTCAGATTGGGGGAGGGCCACAAAACTGCAGAGATCTGAAGCACCTGATAGGTGTTCCTCCACCAACTGGGTGGCTTCCACCAGCGAGTCTGGTTGGTGGCACCGAACCCATTCCAGTGTCGCTGCTGGAAAGCAGCTGATGAATTGCTCCAGTGCTACCCATTTGATGACCTTCTCAGGGTTTGCCAGGTCCAGTCTCAGCGAGCAATTGCAAGAGTCTCTGAGTCTCAGGGAGAAGGACAATAGGTGGTCTTCTTCCTACAACATCATAGAGTGGAAGCACCAGCAGTGTCCCTCTGGAGAGAGACCGACATGATCGAGCACTGCTATCAAGACCAGCCTGTGATCCAGCTGCCACTTGGCTTCTTGGGTGCCACTGGCTCTGCTCTGCCAGCTGGGCTTCTGTCAGGAGGGCTTGAATTCAAAGCCCCCACTCACTCCTTGGCCAAGCACAGGCCGAGGCAGTGCCCAGGTATCATCTTGAAAGGGAGCATAATGACAGGCTTGCGGGGAGGAGTTCTCCTTGTGTCTTATTGTTGCTACTGCAAATTGAAGAGAGCCTGATGTAGCTGCTCCTGCATCTGTACCAAGATTTGTACCACATTTGCTTCTCTTCGTCCTCTGAGTAGCTCCCAGGTTTTGACACCAGTGTGACACTGTCAACTATATGCTACTCAGGAACACAGCAGACTCAGGGCGACTGCATTCATGAGTTTTATTCTGAGTGCATGCTCTTTCCACTTTTACTTTGTGACCAAAAAAGAGGAGGGGACAAAAGGATGAAAGTAACTGCCGTTTTGATCCACTGAAATTGGCTGCTTTCCAGCTGCTCTGTACTTCAGCAGGCCCATGGGCATGCACACACACACACACACACACATACACACACACTCAGCTTGTAGACAGACAGAGAGAGAGAGACCAGTAGTAATATAACTACCACTGTTTGCCAGAATTCCGTCACAGGGACATCTGACAGATGTTTCCAAACCACCACATACATAAGCAGCCACTGTGTCTGAAATAAGACTGGGGTGAAGCACAATGGCTTTCTCCTGTGAAAGTGGACAGTGTATTCTGAACCACCACATGCTTACTTAATCTATTTTACAGGTGATGAATTGATACACTAGTTTGAAATGTAGGGTTAGCATATGTGTTGCTTTAGCTATGATTTTCGAATGATAAGGTGCTGTTTTTTAAGATGTTTACATGGAAATTAGTTGAGACTTTGTAGTGGCAAGACGGTGTCTGAGTTGTTTCTGTGTCTGCTCTGACTTCTGTGCCTCAGCTGAGCTCACTGAGAGAGTGTTTGAGAGAGGCAGAGGCAGAACGTGATTGCCTGGAAGTAGTGCTGAAGGAGCTGGGAGGTGTTCGGCTCAGCAGTACCACTGATGATATGCTTGACTTCCCTGGTAGGTGGTGCTTTCCTCACTGAGCAGTTACAATGGCCTTAATACAAAGAAAAAAAAAATCACTGTACTACACTATGCGTTAACCTGCTCTGTGCTGTGAATGGATTAGCTTAATCAGCTAATTGTCAAATCTTCCAAGAGCCAAATCATATTGAACAGGTACAAAAGAAAACTATAAAATGATTTACATTTGATGATGTGAGTACATATGCTATTTCTGTATTAATATGAAGTACTGTGATCTGGTTTGCTTTTTCTGTTAATCTATGTGCCTACAGGAACAAATAGGCTGCTGTCCAAGCAGTCAAAATGCACAGAAGCCGAGATGCCTCCTGCCCAAACAGAGAACTCATCTTGGGAGCAAATGAACAGTGTGGAGCAGCTCTGCAGGCAGGTGGAGGAGCTGACTGCACAGAATGCTGAACTGGTCCTCAAAGTGCAGGTGTAGTGGCACTGCCTGTGCTATTAGAGGTTTTAGACACAACCTATTATCTTCTCTGTATCACACTAATTATCCATGTGAGTGCCAGGTCTGTATATGGCCAATAATGCTTACTTGTCAAATTACTTAGTCTCCCATCTCTGTCGTCTTCGTGCTCTATCATCTTTTCTGTTTTTTTAGCTCATTTGTAGATCTCTACTTTGGGAGATACCTTTCAGGATTTGGAGTCAGTCACTGAATCACAATAAAGGCTCACAATGGATCTCTGAATCATTTTTAGATGCAGAACTGACTTGTATCAAACACAGCAGATAGGCGTCCGTTTTAACCTGAGTTTCAGCACTGTGAGATGTGAGCACGTGTGCACTCCAGTGGTGCCAGTGGTTAAATATTAGTTATTTTGCATGTTTGCACAAGCCAAATGAAATGAGGCAGCAGGCCTTGGGTTTGACATGTGGTCTAGTGCTACAAACATATCCTAATCTATAAATTAATTCAGACTTAAACCCAAAAGTCTGTCCATCTGCCCATCCTTCCGTCCGTCCATCCATTTGTCCTTCATTCCTTCCTTCCTTCCTTCTCCCCCCCCCCTTCCTTCCTTCCTTTCCTTGCTTCCCTCTTTCCTTCCCTTCTTTCTTTCTTTCTTTCTTTCTTTCACTGGCTCTGACAATTTGTCAAACTTCAGCTGCCTGCTTGAGATATTTTCAGTTAGTTTAGTTGGTTCTATTTCCCAAAATATGAATAATCTAGTAGCCTAATTTAAACTACCGCAAGCCGGACCATGAATGAATACTGTATTTGCATTGTGCAGTTCTGCATATTCATGTTTTTCTTTGTCCTACGAGCTTCATATCTGCTCCCCAGCATCCACATGAAAGTAAAAACCTCATGCTCATGCAACTTTTTGTTGTGTCTCATGTGATCATAGGCCCCATGCACACTTCTAATCTAGACTATATGCCCTGTACAGCAAGTTTTACAGCAAAAAATACTACTATGTGTAGTATATATCTGTATACATCCTCTTTCTCTCACTTCTTTTTCTTTCACTTTGTGCTGTGATTGACAGATGCTGGAAATGTTTGAAAAGGATGACACAGACTTTCATAGCTCGGGTCTTGACTTTGTGCCCATGACTGTCTATGACACCTTAAAGAGAGAGTTTGAAAAGCTGCAGCAGCAATACACCAGAGCTGCTAAAAGCTCAAACACTGCAGAGGACCCTGGGTAATGCTGGCATTCCACATTTTATAATGTGATTGTATTCATTTCAGGGTAAAATTATAATAATATTTATACAATTTTAATAAAACAGTTTTGATTCTCATTCTCAGGTCTGAGAACAATCCTGAAGACATAGGTGAGGTGGAGTCCAAGGAGGAGGAGGCTTTAGCTAGAGAAATAGTAAAGAAGGAGGAAAAACAGAAAAGCCTAGAGCAACAGCTAGCCTGTGCCCATGCTGAGTTGGAGAAGCTGAGAAAAGAGATGCAACTGGGTATCGATTCTATGACTGCAGGTTTAGCAGTTAGCAATTCCAAAGCTGAAGAGAAGGGGCTGAGCTCAGACATACAGAAGTTGACAGCCCGGGTGCAGGAACTGGAGGCAGAGCTGGCAAACAAAGAGGTGGTGTGGAAGGAAGGGCTGAATGAGAGTGACAAAATCCAGCAGTTGAAGCAGAGAGTGGAAGAGTTAGAGGAATCTCTACAGGTGAAGGAGAAAGAGGCACGAGATATGAGTGAGTCAGTGGAGAGATTAAGAAAACGAATAAATGAGCTAGAGCAGGGCACTGGGGCAAGGTGTTTGGCAGAAGGGGAGGAAGAAGCACTGAATAAATTACAGGTGCGAGTGGAAGAGCTGGAAGCTGAACTAAGTAAGAGTATTCCTCGTGAGCAGCTGGATGAGGTGCAGCTCACCCTGGGTCTCCAGCTGGATCAGCTAGCTCGAGAGCGTTCTGAGATTTCCCTGCGACTCAATCAAGCTCTGCTGGATCTGGAGAGACTTTGCCCTCCACCTCACAGTGACAAAGATGACAGCGATGAAGAATACAAGGAAGAGCAGTCTGAGAGCTACCAGCCATCAAGTGCTTTGGGTGATGAGTGCATTCACTGTTCCATGACTGAATCAAAAATCCCACACTGAAGCTAACTTATAAAAATGACTTTTTTGTTCTCTAATCAGAGTTGCCTGGTGGAAGAACTTTGAGGTCAGTGCAAGAAGAACTGGAGGTGACTAGCCAGACAGACATAGAAACACTGGATGTCTTGTGTGCTGGGGAAGAGGGCTGTGTTCAGGATGCCTTGCAGATGAAGGATGTGGTATCATTAGCCAAACACCAGGAGGCACTGTCTGCACTAACACAACAACTAGCTGAGACAGAAAATAAACTGGAGGCTGAGAGGGCACTTTGTGAACATGCTCATGCTGAACTGGCCAGGCTGAAAAGTGACCTGCAGGATGCACAACATGGCATGATCAGCAAGGAGGAACATGAAAGGATCAGGGTGAGAGTGGAGGATTACACTGCTGAAACACCTAACATAAGCAAAAATGCACACTTTTACTTAAAAAAAGTGGCCATTCAACTTTTTAACCCTCTCAATGTGTTATCAATATGTAATCTTTTGTGTCTCTCTCTTTCTGTTTGTGTTTCTTTCTGACAGGTATGTGTAATGGGCTTAATTTATCAAGCTGAATAGGAACAGTTTTATTAATTAATTGTTCATAGGAGCGTTTACACAAGAAATTTGGTATTCATGAAAATTTCCTAAAAAAACGTTTGTACCATACTCATACTTCTGAATATGTGTAAATTTTTGCATAAGAAGACTAACTAATGTAAAGCTCGAATGATTGACTTCAGATCCTATAATTAGCATGGATTACCTAACTTTTATATATAAAATGTACTGTTGAGTTTAAATAGCTTATTTATATCTATATCTTTTTATATTATTGGCACTAATGAAAGAATATGAAAAATAAAGACCGCAAGACAACACAAACCCACAAATTAAGACAAACTAATTATTCAGTTATGACAAAAGAAATGGTGCTGTATAAATGGGAGACAGGCCGGTCTGTCTGCGCAGAGCCATAAGCCTGATGGAAGATTAAGGCCACGCTTCTGAGGGACTGGTGTGATTTTTATCACTGTGCACTATTTTCAGCACATTGGCCAAGACACTTAAAACAAACAGTTTTGGTAATTTTGCCTCTGTACACCACCACAGTGGATTTGAAATGAAGCAGTCAAGATGTGACTGAAGTGTAGACTTTCAGCTTTAATTCAAGGGGTTTAACAAAAATATTGCATTAACCGTTTAGGAATTACAGCCATTTTTTACAGAGTCCCTCCATTTTCACAGGCTCAAAAGTAATGGGACAAACTAATATAATCATAAATATTAGGATTATTTTTATTACTTGGAGGTAAATCCTTTGCAGTCAATGACTACCTGAAGTCTGGACCCCATGGACATCACCAAATGCTGAGTTTCCTCCCTTGAGATGATTTGCCACTTCTTTACTGCAGCCATCTTCAGTTGCTGCTTGTTTGTGGGTCATTCTGCCTTCAGATTTGTCTTCAGTAAGTGAAAAGCAGCTCAGTTGGGTTGAGGTCAGGTGACTGACTTGGCCATTTAAGAACATTTAATTTCCAAGCTCTTGGGCTGCTTTCACAGTATGTTTTGGGTTGTTATCCATCTGTACTGTGAAGCGCTGTCCTATCAGTTTTGCAGCATTTGACTGAATCTGAGCAGAAAGTATAGCTCTGTACACTTCAGAATTCATCCTGCTACTTCCATCAACAGTCACATTATCAATAAACCCCAGTGACCCAGTTCCATTGGCAGCCAAACATGCCCATGCCATAACACTGCCTCCACATGTTTGACGGATGATGTGGTATGCTTTGGATCATGAGCCCTTCCTTTCCTTCTCCATACTTTTCTCTTCCCATCATTCTGGTACAAGTTAATCTTGCATCAGAACTGGTCAGGCTTTTTTTTAGAGGTTTTTTAGCAAAGTCTAATCTGGCCTTTGTGTTCTTGAGTGTTACCAGCGGTTTGCATCTTGAGGTAAACCGTCTGTATTTACATTCATGAAGGTGGCTCTTGATTGTAGACTTTGACAATGATAGGCCTACCTCCTTGAGAGTGTTCCTGACTTGGCTAGATGTTGTGAAGGGGTTGTTCTTCAATAAGAAAAGAATTCTGCAATCATCCACTTTAGTTGTTTTCTGTGGTCTCCCAGGCCTTTTGGTGTTGCTGAGCTCGCCAGTGCATTCCTTCTTTTTAAGAATGTACCAAATTGTTGATTTGGCCCTCCTAAAGTTTCTGCTATCTTTCTGATAGGTCTGTTTTGTTTTTTCAGCCTAATGATGGCCTCCTTCACTTGCATCAACACCTCTTTGGACGGCATATTTAGAGTTCCTATGAACAGCTACCAAATGCAAATTCATCACTTGGAATCAGCTCCAGACCTTTTATCTCCTTAATTTGTCATGAAATAATGAGGAAACAGGCCACAGCTGGCCATGAAACTGCTTATCAGTCAATTGTCCCATTACTTTTGAGCCTGTGAAAATGGAGGGACTCTGTAAAAAATGGCTGTAATTCCTAAACGGTTAATGCAATATTTTTGTTAAACCCTTTGAATTAAAGCTGAAAGTCTACGCTTCAGTCACATCTTGACTGCTTCATTTCAAATCCACTGTGGTGGTGTACAGAGGCAGAATTACCAAAACTGTGTCACTGTCCCAATATTTATGGACCTGACTGTATATATTATTGTCATAGACATGAGTCTAAATAACTTACACCTCTGCTTCTGAAAAAGTCTTTTTTGCCATTAACTTGTCAGCTGTGTGAGCTTTGCTTTTTATGGAGTTTGTGGGCGTCACCAAACGTAAATCAGCTACGCCGTACCTTGCGCCTGGTAATATATGGGTGATTGGCACATTCAGTAACATACACGCACGAGTGTTGTAAATCCAGCGGAAATGTTTAGTTTGGTTTGTCTGATGCAAACATTTACATACAACTTTACTAAAAGATTGATACAGTGCATTCAGAAAAGTATTCAGTCTCCTTCATTTGTTTTTTTTTCACATTTTGTTATGTTGTAGCCTTATAGCTAAAATGCTTTAAATTCTTTTTTTTTTTCACATCAATCCACACTCCATACCCCATAATGACAAAGCATAAAACAGATTTCTGATAACTTTGCAAATTTATTAAAAAAGAAAAAAATGAAAAAATGAAAAAAAAAATTTATTTAAAACATTAAACATAAGGCTGCAACATAACAAAACGTGAAAAAAATGAAGGGGTCTAAATGTTCACAGTGTTCAGAATGCATCTATCTGTTGAAGCACCATATTAGAGCATGTTCTCTCTTGCAGACTGAGCTGCAGCGTAGCCTAGAGGAGAGCCAGAGCGCTGTAGCAGCAGCCCGTGAGGCTCTGAGTGTTAAAGAGCTGGAGCTGAAGGAGCTGCAATCTCAGAAAGCTGTAGAACTGGATATGGTATCTAAAGAGGCCCACGAAGCCCAGCGCCTCTCACTTCAGGCTGAGATCAACACACTGACTGCCTGCCTGGCTGACCTTACACGCAAGCATGAGAAAACATGCACTGAGGTCAGCCATTATGTGTTTTTTTTTTTTTTGTAAATGTGTACTGTGTGCGAGTGTTTTGAAAATGTCAGGATGGCCCTTTCTGTGTGTAGTCTACCCTGTGAAACATTACGCTGTTGCCCTTGCACCTTTACATTTATATGCACAAGCGCTTCCCTGATTTCTAGCAGGTATGTGTATGTGCTAGTGTAGTTCATTTAACCTTGTAAAAGGGGTAGTAAGTAATATGGCCAAATAGACCTTTAGTTCAAACTCACATTTTTGTAGAGGCTTTATTTCCATTTTCACTATCTTCTCCCTCACCATTCCTGTGTATCTCTCTCTTTTCTCTTGACTGTCACCCCGCTGCAGGTGTTCCAAGTGCAGAGGGAGGCTCTCTTCAATAAGAGTGAACGTCAGGTGGCCGAGGCACAGCTGCTAACGGTCCAGCAGCAGTTAGCAGACCTGCAGGCTCAGTCCAGCCACATCCAGCAACTGCACCAAGACATCCAGCACTCAAAGGGGCTTATCAAGGAGAAAGACCACAAAGTGAGTGTGCATCTCAACCAGTCGAGTAATCCAGACACATTATTGTGCTTTATCACAAAATGACTGTGTTTACCAAGACATTACTGTTATAATGTGAGAAAATCACAAGAGTTTTAAATTTACAACACTACTATGTAATGGTGTGCAAAGGTAATGATATTTTTCACATGGGCTTTGTGGCTAATGTTAAGGGTGTAATTCTATATGACAGTTATTATATATATTATATATAAGGAGTTAATGTCGCTTGACTTAAAAGTGCATTAGTCAAGATTAGTCAAAATTTGTCAAGACTAGTTCTTTAGTCGTAGGTTAGGTCAATATTTGAATGATTTTTTTATTTATTCCATTTCTGCCCATGTTCAGAAGCTCCACCCCAGGGGCATTGGTGACTCATAGAGTATACTCCAACTATAGTTAGCATTAACAAGAATTAGCATTAGCAAGGATTAGCATAACATCATGACTTATGCATGACATCACTTTCAAGTGATGAGTTAGGCTGCTTAACATTGCTTGATTAATACATTTCTTGTTTCTTCTCTTCTGCCTCCAGTGATCTTCTCCAAGTGTTTCTGGGTCTTCCACTGCATCTCCTCCCTTACAGGTTTCATTTTAGTATTTGTCTGGTTACACTGGTTGCAGGATTTCGAAGGCTGTGTCCCAACCAGCCCCACTTCCTTTTCCTGATCTGGGTCTCATTCCTCTTCTGTCCTGTTTCCTTCCAGAAGTCTTAATTTTTAATGATGTTCAGCCAATATATCCACAGGGTGGTCTACAGGCACTAACTGATGACATTTATGTTTACGTAATAGAGAGTAAAAAACATAAAAAATGTGAATCGTCCATGTAAGATGATTGCATTATCATATGGAAAAATATGTTTCCATAATTTGTGAATACATTGCTTAAATGCTGTGCATGTTTTCATTGCTGTTTGTCAGTATTATGGATTCAGTTATTTTCAATTATCAATTTATAGCTATCATTTCATGCTATCAGTACTACAATTAAAATTATGGTGTCCTCTACTGTGGTATATATACTGCACTTTTCAACACCAGAAGTACCAACTGTATAACAGGTTTTCGTTTTCCTGATTTAGCACATCATAAGTGTTAACACCTTCATGAGCTTAATCAAATGTGTTAGAGCAAATAAAACTACCAAGGTATCATTGGTGTTTAGAAAACTCTAATTTTGTCGTTAATTACATTAATCTGTCTTTGTAGATCACAGAGTTGTCTAAGGATGTGTTCCGTTTGAAGGAGGCTCTAGGAGCTTTGACTCCACCAATGGGTTTATCTGCCTGCACTACTTCCTCTGGAATACCAGGACAGCAGTTGGCACTTCAGAACAGAGTATCTGCATTGACCCAGCAAATCCAGGTGGGAATATCTCTCAAATTACAGCTCAAATAACTTGAATTGGGGTGCATACTTTAAAAAGTCTTCCCCATCCACTACAGTCGTAAATTATAGCATGTGTATTAAGAAGTGAAGAGTTTTTCCACCCATCCACAACAAGCATAACTAAAATACAAGAGAATATGCATTATGCATTCATTCATCTTCAGTAGCTGCTTTATCCTGTTCAAGGTGGTTGCCATCTGGGGAAAATTTAGCGTAGCCCATTCACCTGGCGGCATGTTTTTGGGAAATGAAAGGAAACTGAAGCATCCAAAGGAAACCCATGGGGACATTAACCCAAGAACATTAACCCAAGCTCAGTATCAAACCGGGGACACTGGAACAGTGAGTCACTGTACGGCCACCATGCCACCCATGTATGAGTGTAACTCTAATACAAGAAAATCTCTTGCTGTTCTCTCATCAGGACTGGGAGCGTAAGCACAAAACAGTGGTGGCCACGTATCGCTCTCACCTCCTAGCTGCAGTACAAGTAAGTAATACACACATTTAAAAAGCTGGGTTAAGTGTAACCCAATTTGAATAATTTCTTTAACACACACAGGGTTTTGACTACACACGTTTAGTTTATGAGTAAATGCATATTCCTCAGTAGATTTATTTGTCTCTGTATTACACAAGAACTGTGGTTCATACTGGGCTTATTAAATAGAGATGTATGTTTGTGTTTTGCTGCTCACAGGGTCGCATGGATGAAGAGGTGCAGGCTCTTTTGTACCAAATCCTCAGAATGACCCAAAATAACCAAAGCCATTAAAATATTTGCAATTTGCTTGTTCTTAAACTGACAGCAACATACATTTCAATGGCTAACTTTTCATGCAGTAATTATATCGGGGGAGTGAAACAGGGACTGAACTGACACTCTGCAATGCCATGGTGGCATTACATAAGTCAAACAGTTGTATGATTTTGGAATATGACAGAGATAGATAACCATATTGTGAGGCTTTATTAGTTCATTCCTTGCTAGAGCAGGATGGTAATATTATTAATATCAATTTACACTAACAAATAGAGCGCTGTTTTTTATCCATTTTTTTTTACAAAGCTTCAGGATTTGCTAATACAGGGTCACTTAAGGTTGGGAAGGTCATCTTGAAAATGAAATGTTATTAGTTATATTAATGATTACTAAATTGGTAACATCTTTATCAGTAGCAGTCCTTGCCGTAGGCACCTAGGGCAGTAACTTGCCAGGGGCGGCACAGGCACATTGTGCTTTAATATAGGCGCATCTGAAATCATTACGTGCACCTTTGCCATCCTGTCCTGTTAAATACTGCTTCTTCTCGGTTGCGTCCTGCCACCTTACCCATGCCTCTCCTCCCCAACAGGTGGACCAGAACAGTGCAATAGAACAGTTAATCATCAGAACTATTAAAAACCAGCACAGGCTTTAGGTACCCAAAGGTCACCGTATCCCAACTTTCCAAGTGAACTTGCACTGAAGAATAGCATTCAGTAATTTAGAATAACCAGTGATATTAACAAAACCTTGACTTAGAAATGAGATCTTATAGGTCCATACTAAGAATTCCCTTTAACAAGAGATCATTGCCACATACACTAGGGCCACTTATTTTGTGTCCTTACTGACATCAGACATCTCCCATTCCATGACAACTTGTGATGGGTGAAGAATTGTTCTGAAATATGGGGCATCAAAAAAACCCTGTGTGGAGTTAACTGTGAACAGGTGTGTATGATTAGTGGTGACTGAGCAAAGTGTAGTCCTTGGTGGCCATGTCTGTAGGCCACGGTGTGTTCTGGGAAACAGAGTTTCTTGTTGATTACCTGACAAAACTGCAGAAAAGACTTTTAACCCTGTTAAGACCATTTTGATCATATTATGTTCAGTTTTTAATGGTTTTATTTTAATGAACATTTTCTCCTGACATTATTCTTAAACATATTTCACTTGACTATATTAACAATATAAAACATTTTTTGTAAAATTACGACTTGTTTCTGTTCAACCAGATGACTTTTAGTCCTGGAAGGTTCAGTTTAGTAACACAGTGCTTGTAGTTAACTTGTGACTAATATTTAATGATAATGTTTTTTGATGACAGCTTCGATATTAACTTTCCACTGCACTCGAGTTTTTTCTAATGTTCCAGAATGTTTACGCTTCATAAGACCAGCAATTGCTGTAGCCCAAGAGCGATCATTTTTTGTATAATTTTGTACACATAAAGCAACTACAGCTAACACATTTTGATCTTCTAACTAGATCCAAGAAAGCAGTTATGCTCAGTGCTTTTGCATGTATTTGTGTTTGATTTGAGTAGTCTGTTCTAGGACCCAGGAAGTCCAGTCCTTGTCATTGTTACTTCAGTCCAATCCAGTCTGTGTGCTATATCATCATCTGGTACACCTGATTTAAGATGCTGCCAAATTGAATGGAACAGCTTCCTTCTGTTCACTTCATTTGTGCCTCCATTTTGTTTTTGTGATTATATTTGTGATGATCTTTAAACTCTTGGTTGTGTCCCATCTGAACGTTGCTAGCCTGGATTGCTTCTTATATATTTTTGTAAATACAACTTGCATTGTTTTGATTTTTTTTTTCAGTTTAGTACCACTGGGCATGGGGCGTGACTGCCATTTATGTTGGTGGTTTGTTTATGTTTTTAGGTTTAGTTAGGGAGTTAGGTAAGTTTTTCATAAAGTTTTCTTTTATAAAGTTAGCCTGTAGTTATGTTTATTTTTTTGGCCTTGGTCACACCTGAAGTTCCACCCAGTTAGTGTAGCACATATCCTAATTGTCAAATACACATCTTTTTGTTCTTAAATTCGTTTGCCTGAGTGATGGTTCTCTTTTAGCACACACTCATAATTCACACCCTTCTACTGTCACCCAGCCCTACATTAGGTCATAACATGTGGCGCTATCATGTGTGTTGGATTATGGAGTCCTCAAACACGTCACTCTGAAACTTTCAATTTTCAAGCTGTAAATATTTTTCAGTCTGTACATTCTCTACATGTTGATTTTGTACACAGTAAAAGTTAATACTTACTAAATACTTCATTTATACTTAATTTATATAACGTTATTTTACTTCATTTTGAAGTGAATCTTACTTGAATGCGTGAAATCCAGACTTTGCATAATTCACATTCAGCAGCGCTAAATAAATTATCAACAGTCGCTTTTAGAAGAATCAGGGTTGTCATCTTAGCAGTGTATATAATTCTTCAACTGCTCAGCAATACTTTACTGAAACACATGCCTCAGTAATGATACTCAAAATACTTCCATTAATGAAGTAATGAAACTATGTGACAAATAAATCAGACAAAAAATATTTTTTATTTAAATGGCCTCAAAGGATACATAAATATGCTTAGAGAGCTGCAGAACGGATTCACAACAAACTGGCATTTAAATCTCATGCAGTGCCACTTATTCTGCCAGAATTATCATCCAAATTGATTCCTATGGCAGGTAAACCTGGAGAAAAGAGTGGTACCAGTGGAGAGTGAAACTAAATGAATACCAAAAGATTTCAAACTTGTCATTTAATGGTTGATCTTAGTAATAATAAAAAAAAAAAAAATAGAACATGGCTTTCACAACTGGATATACATCTCACAATGCCACCTCCAAAATACCCTTCTTTCATACATCTAATAAAATAATAACATCTGAGCAAATAATAATTGATATTTATATTTTGCATCTCTCCTGTTCAAGAGACAAAATAAACAAACAGAATTAGAAACTGTAACAGAAAGTTAAGCACAGCTGTAGCTGAGCTCATATTGGCCGGCTTTTCAGAGTCCTTTCGATGGCCATGCAAACTATTCATACCTGCACCACACACCAAAATAAACTAGGCACTGTGTCCGGGTTGTGTTTAACAGGTACGCCACGTCTGGGAAACCACACGTGTATTTTGTCATCCAGTCTTTATTTCAGCTTTGAGTTTTTAAGCTAGCTTTATAGCATTAGCTAGCTATATCATTATATACATATCATCATTTTATATATATATATATATATATATATATATATATATATATATATATATATATATATATATGTTCTATATCAAACAATCATTCTGAGCAAAGAACAAAGTCAGCCTGAACATACACACATATTTAGCACAAAAAAAAAAAAAAATCATTCCTGATTGCCTTCAAATTTAGGTAACAGATTGCTTCTTATTCTTACTGTAAGTTTGTTCTGTTGCTTTTGCTTCAAGGTTTCAAGAGCTATGCCAAGGACAGTGAGCAAAATAAACTGAAAGCTTGCACTTATGATGGTCGTAACGTAGGTTGTAACTATTTGTGATAAACAATGCACTGTAGGTAAATGGAAAAGGAAAGTTATCTAGGGCCTTTAATATTATTTTTGTTTATATGTAATTTAATTTCTTTTCACTTCATTTCATTTCACATCATTGCCCTTTCAAAAAAATGACAAATTTTGAAGAGGGCAAACACGTAGTTTAAATACTTTAAACTATTAATATGAACATATTTATGGGTAATTGAGTCCCTTCTAAGAATTTCTTTAACATTCTTTAATTTCTAAATCTATGAGTTCAAGGAACCATTTGTTGTAAAGAAATAAACATTAAAAAATCAGCACTGCAACACTGCATCCTGAGAAAAAAATCTTACACCAACATTTTTTAACACAGCTAAAAACTTGCGCCTTTTTGGTATAATTTAACACCAACACTGTGTGTCTCCCACATATAATAATGTCCAATAAAAGTTTACTATCTAAGTTTAAGGCAAAGGTGTAGGGACCCAGGGTTGGCTGCACAAAATGATGCCTAGCTTCATTTACCTGAGAATAATAACAGGATTCATACTAATTTACACTCACTCACTTTCAGTAACCGCTATATCCTGGTCAGGATTGCAGTGGATCCGGAGCCTATCCCGGGAACACCAGGCATGAGGTGGGAATACACCCTGGATGGGACGCCAGTCCATCACAGTGCACCATCTGCACACTCGTTCGCACCCTCAATAAAACCTGGGAGCAATTTTACTAATTTACAGTGTTTCATTAAAGGATGGAATGTCTGTTATTAATACAATACAATCTAATTGTACCACTGCTTATGTGAAGATAGGTGTGTGCAAGTGTTGTCTTTTAATCTTGACACACTTACACTTGTTTGATTGGTGGTCACTGCTTTCTGTACACCACCTGCTGGAGATGAAGTTCGCTCTCAGCTGCTACAATGGGCAGCTTGTTGCTCAGGTGATAGTTGATCAGGTGACTGATGCTCTCAAACAGCATGTCTTTAGTGCGTACCTGACAATTACAATGAAAACAAAATAAGAATCTCAATCTCTTCTCATTAAAAATAGTTACTATTTTATTGTACAATAATCTCTGTCAGTGAAAATTTGTACAAGGTGCCCTCTTCCTTGACCACAATGAGCTTTAAAATACAAAATGATCTCCTGTGCAAAGGAACTGCTTCAGAACTGTAAACTGGGTGTTTATAGCCTGAGCTATGACCTATGAGCTCACCACTCCTTTCTCAGTGCAAATGGCCAAGATTGGATGACCCCTAGCCCATGACCAATAAGCTATAACCCACTAACTCACCACTCCCTCTGGGTCCACCAGGAGCAAGTGTTTTGGCAGGCCACAGTGCATCCCTGTCAGCACGTACTGGCCTGGGTTAGTGGCACTGTCTCGCACTAGGAAATCTCCATCATGGATCAGGAGCTTCTCTGCATCACGGCGACTCATTCGCCCATGATACCAGGCTTCTTGACAGAGCTGCTCCTCAGTAGGGGCTACAGGGGCTCTGCGATGTGGGGGACTTGGCCACTTGTCCTCCAGTAAACACACACTACCAGCCTCATGCAGACGCAGAGCATCTTCAAAAGGTCCTGTGAGCAAAGTGGATAGGGGCTGATTGGTCAATTATTTTTGTAAGTTGTGTAATAAACTCTACCTAAGAGTACACTGCTTTTTGAAATAGTGAATTGTTTGACTGAGGTTTTAAATTTTGTTATCATTTAATAGATTGACACATTTCTTTTTTCAAACATACAAAACAAAACAGCTAGTTGAATTATATACTATATTTACTATATATAAAAATATTTACATATTTAGAGTGGTTTTATATTAGAGGCCTGACATTAGACTGTGGTTTTTGACCTGACATACTCATGTCAAAGATGTCTTTTTTGGGGCTCTCAGGGTTGCATTCTTCCTGTGCATCTGATGATGGTCTTGTGTTGTTTAGACTCAGTGTATTCACATACAGGTGCTCCTCATAATCGTGGCTACTTGTAGGATGTCCATCTGCTCTCAAATACCCATCAGATGTCATACCTGGAAGTCAAAAGAATGAGATTGTGGTGCACAGCCTATTATTTTATACTTTTATATATATATATATATATATATATATATATATATACACAAAGATGCAAGATAGCTAATTAAGAATAAGTTTAACAGATTGTCATTAACCCTCATATTTTCCAGCTGAGACTCAAGTAGTAAGTGCCATCCTCCCACATATGCTTCAATCCAATTTAATTCGATTTTTATTTGTATAGTGCAATTTAACAATGGACATTGTCACAAAGCAGCTTTACAGAAATAAATACATTCAAAATAGTTAAATCAAAATAAATTGTAAATGTGTGAATTTATCCCTAATGAGCAAGCCAGAGGCGACGGTGGCAAGGAAAAACTCCCTGAGACGACATGAGGAAGAAACCTTGAGAGGAACCAGACTCAAAAGGGATCCTCATCTGGGTGATAATGGACAGTGCAATTATAAATAAATCCCTTCTATAACTGTGTACTAAATGGACAAAAAATAGTGCAATTGTGTAAACAGTAAATTCATTACAGCCCCAAGCCATCACAGTACAACTCCCCATATGAGATCCCCAAGCCATCTTCACAGCCCCCAAGCAACACCATCCCCGGCAATCCCAATGATCTTCAGGTTGAGGGATCTTCAACCAATGAGAACTCCCAGAAGTAGGGCATCAGGATGGATCAGGCAGGTCTGGAGAGCAGAAAGGGTCAGGATCACTTCACTTCAAACATCACTAGTCCAGACGACGTCTACTGCTGGCTGACAGAGGTAAGTATATTGTAAGTATATATATCTTTCAGTCCTTCTTAACAGTTAAAAACTCTTCTTCACTTCACATCTTCAAGAAGGGTGACCTAGTGAGGCATCTCACTTGTGCTATTAGAGAACCAGGGTTACAATATGTAGAACCCCGTTGTGTAAGGGTGCAGAGGGAGACTTGGGAGACAAGCGGAATTTTAGCACAGCTCAAGGCTGGCATTTATTTACACCATGCTTTTCAGCACAAAAACTCAATAAAAAAATCAACCAACTGAAAAAGGGGCCATCACTAGCTCACGGCTTTCACCCCATTCCAGTTCACAGTTCAAGTTCTAAGCTTGACTTTGGGTATGCATCAAATCTAGACACTAGACTGGGTTCTGTGGTCCTGCTGGGCATGGAAGTTTCTGTAGAGAGAGAGGGAGCTGGGGTGAAGAATCAGAGGTGAAGGAGAAAGGGTGGGAGAAAAAGCGGGAAGGAAACCAGGTTCGGGGGCCAGTATGGGGCCTCCACACCTCAGTTCCAAGGAGCTGGGACCGGGGAAGTAGGGGAGAGGACGGCCGACCTCGGTGAGCTGCAGTGACCAGAAGCATCAGCGGTGACACTGGAATACTCCAGCTGCGTCTGTGGCAGCAGTTGCTGGGCAGTAAGCTGGGCTTCACCCGATAGCAATGGGAGAAGTCAAAGAGCTTATTCCTCCTCCGGCCATTCCCATGCAGCTGCCGCATGCTCAAAAAGCTCCAAAAAGGCCTATGGATCCTCCACAGAGACCAACTTGGTGAGCGTCTGGTGGCAGGAGACACAGCTTGAGATGTAGTAGGCTACAGCAGCTTCTGGAGTGCACGCTGGCTCTCTGCCTGCTCCTACATGAGGGCTTCAACGCGCCACTGCTGCTCGTTGCACAGGTCAAGGAGCGCTAGTTGTTGGGTTGGGTGGAGAATGGCGAGGGACTTCATGATCTCGCCAAGCAGGGAGGCTTCCATGGTGGCATCTGACTCTTCCCAGATCCCAGGTTTTGACACCTCTGTAGAACCCAGATGTGTAAGGGTGCGGAGGAAGACTCGGGAGACAGGTGGAATTTTAGCACAGCTCAGGGCTGGTGTTTATTTGCACAGTGCTTTTCAGCATATCTTTAACAACTCAACCAAAAAAAAACAACCAACTGGAAAAGGGGTCGTCACTAGCTCAAAGCTTTCACCGCGGTCCAGTTTACAGTTCAAGGTCACGCTCCAAGGTGTGTGTGTGTATGTGTAGCAGGCTCTGCCAACTATGCCACTCTCTCATTAGTGCAGTCACTGAAAGCACAAAGAAAAACAAGTAAGTAGACTGGCACTAGGAATTGACACTGAGGAGTCAGACACAGACTGCCGGTTCATCCCGCCTCATCTCTGTCCGCAGCTGACACTCAATCACAAAATACTAACTTTTAATTCTCTTTTGAGGATTAGTTGATTGATGAATGTACATGCAAACCAGTAGGTATTACTAGGCCTTTACTAGAATATCCAGGTTTATAGGATTTTTAAAAATTTTGTCTTATTTTAATGTAGAGCATACACACACGCACACACACACACACACACACACACACACACACACACACACACACACACACACACTGGGGCTTCTAAACTAAATGTACTGCTACACAATAATCCATAATGACAAAGCAAAAACTGAAATCTTTCATTGAGATAAGTCTTCAGACCCTTTATTCAGTACTTGGTAGCCACATCCTTGGTAGCAATTATAGCCTCGAGTCTTCTTGGGTAAGTTTCTACAAGCTTTGCACACCTGGATTTGGACAGTTTCTCCCATTCTTCTTGCCAGATCCTCTCAAGCTTAATCAGACTGATTGGGGAGCGTCTGTCATCTGAATCTTCAGGTAACTCCACAGATGTTCACTTTGGCTGGGCCACTCAAGGAGATTCAGAGACTTGTACAGAAGCCACTCCAGTGTTGTCTTGGTTGTATGCTTTGGGTTTTTGTTGTGCTGAAAGGTGAACCTTTGCTCTAGTCACAGGCTGTGTGCACTCTAAAACAGGGTTTCTTCAAGACCCTTTTGTGTTTGGCTGCATTCATCTTTCCCTCTATTCTGATCAGTCTCCCCATCCACTACTGAGAAGCACCGCCATAGCATAATGCTGCTACCGTCATACTTCGCCATAGGGATGGTATTAGCCAGTTGATGAGCAGAACCTGGTTTTTGCCAGATGTTGCACTTGGGGGTCACATCAGACCAGAGAACCTGTTTGCTCTTGCCTGTCATATGCCTTTTACTCTGGATTGGCTAGCCACTCTACCATAAAGGCCTAAGTGATGGAGTATTTTTGAGGTCATTGTCATTCCTGCAGGTTCTCCCATCTCTGCAGCAACAACTTTTTTGTTTTTTTAAACATATCTTTCTATATGCATATGAACACACTTTTTCAAGACATTGCTGTTGTTCTTCTTCTTTTTTCAGCTGCTCCTGCTAGGGGTCGCCACAGCGGATCATTGGTCCGCATATTTGATTTGGCACAGTTTTTACGCCGGATGCCCTTCCTGATGCAGCACTCCCAAGTTTATCAGGGCTTGGGACCGGGACTGGGAGAGCACTATCATGTGCAACCCCAGTGGCGGTGCTGGTTCCCTGGCCGGGAATCACACCCGAGCCGCGGCACTGAGAGCACCATGGCCTAATGTCAAAACACATTATGTGTGCAAATTTTACGTTATATGCATGGAAATACATTAAATAACAAGAACAGAAGTGTCCAAACACTGCAACAGTCCATAGTAGAGTGTATTGTGTGGGCTGCATAGAGGTTTCATTCAGCTAAAGCAATGGCATTGTGTCTCTTTTACTGCAGTAAAGTTAGTTTCATGTTCAGACATTGGGGCATAACTAATCAATAGCCCACAAATGGCATGCTGAACTATTGTAAGACTAAGATGTTTTGAATGTAACGTCAAAAGTTAATTAGTTAGTAGAATTTAGTAGTTAGTAGATTTTCTCTGTGTCACTTAAAAGTTAGTAATTGTCACTGTGGCAAAAAAAATAAAGATAAGTGTAAAAACTTTGACATTACCGACCACCTGATTTCAGTAGGGTCTTGCTGCGTATTATCTATGGAATGCAAGCCAGTCTAACCAACTACAGCTCACACTGACTGATTAGCTGCCTCTTCAGCTGGAAAGCATTAAAACATATCATTATAACATAATACCATGTTATAATGATATGAGTCTTTTTGTGTTATAGCAGCCTTTATTTTTTCCTTGTTGGAGCAGTTGTAGATTCATGTTATGGTGTATTTATAGGGTTCAAGCCCTATAGGGTCCCCACCACCATATGTGCATTGCTTTTCAGAGTTATTGGCACTGTGTTACATGCTTGCAGATGAGAATGTGCCCTGGCTAGCCCTGTCCTGTGGCACCATGGAACTGCCTCACATCACTGGATTTTACAGATTGAAAGTTGATCCCCATTGCACCTCATGATGCCTTTGGTGGGTTTGAGCAATTCTTAGACTCAAAATAGTGCAATCTCAGCACTTTGAGCAATGTCATCCTCAATAAAGAACAGAACATACAGTAAATTATTCTTGTAACATTTCTGTGATACTGAACATTTACGCGTGTCTTTACTGTTTAGGCGTATTACGTTCTATGCGCCATGTGGTTTGGTACACAGCCTTGAATATGTTGGAACACAACATTACAAAATATTCTTGTGCAAGTAGCTTGCAATACAAGTGAGGGCAAAATTCTGAGAGGGCATAGATTATATGACATCCTGTAGTAAAATTTTTTACATTTGTTATTTATACACTGGTTATGGGAGAAAAAAAACTCCTTTTAATTAATAGTTCCTCATGGTATGTATTTTCAAAATATGTTAGAATTAAGGAATCAAGCAAATCCATGATGGCTGAAGACTGTATATTTATGTGGCCATCTGCCATCTTTTTCAAATGCTTAGTAATATTACTCAAAACATTAAGATAAACATATTGATGCATGTCAAAATGAGATTAATTAATGTTAGACTAGTTAATTATTTTAATTCCAATATTTAATTCTGTTTTAATTCTAATACATTTTCTTCTCTAATTTCATTTTCTTATTCAAATTCTTAGGTAGCATTAATAAAGGTATTTTCTGATGAATAAATTAAGATTTTAATTAACATGAATGCAATTAATAATTGCAGGACACAATTAATGATTAAAAGAGCTTAAAAATAGGCAACATAGTACGTTAATTATTCATTACTAAAACTGCTTAATAATACAGAAAATAATGTTATCATTACTGTCATTAGTTAATGATTAAAACTCTTAATTGTTTAGTAGTACTTAATACCGAATATAAATATATATAAATATATATATTATAAATATTATAATACTTATATTATAAATATGAATATACTCTTATTCTAAAACTACCAAACCAAATTCACTGTCATATACATCCAGAACAATGTCATGCAGTATTTTACTTTCAGCACTAAATGAAGGGTGTCTCACTTGAGCTACTGCAGTTCTCCATGTCCCAATGCACTTCATAACACAGCTGAGCTGCAGGTAGTGAGGGCATGTCTCTCCTAGCTGTAGATCCAGGCTACAAATGTACATAGAACTGGAATCAGTTTGAAACTGTAACTCCAAATGGAATAGATATATTGTAACTTGCTAATACTAGATAAATGCCTTATAATTGTCAGGTAAGAAACAGCAAACCAAACAACAGTAGAAGAGTCCAGTAATTTTCCCCCATTTTCTCCTCAATTTGGTCATCTCCCAATTCCCAGCTAGCTCTCCCCTATCAAACAACAGCTGCCAACCAGGGAGGGTGAAGACTAACAAGTGCTTCCTCCGAAACACGAGAAGCCATTCATCCACATCTTTTGGAACTGCTGATTCTCATTCTGCAGTATAACACACTTGGAAGTCAGTGCTATCTACCCTTTTCCATGTGCATGAGCATATGCTTGTGATTGGCTAGTGTCACTGTGATTGACAGGGGAGAGAGTATTTCATCCCTCCCACTGAGAGAGCATGGACAGTTTTCCTTCCTTGGCTCCCAGCCATGGATGGCTGTTGCATCATCAGAATTCAGACTCTGCAAGAAAGCCTCTGGCTCAAGACCAATGACTGTATATATGAGTGAACAACATGGTGCCATTTACTTCCACTGTGCGGTATAGGTTAAAACTGGAGTCAGAGTCCGCTCAGTAGAGACCATGGAGCAAAAGCCTGCACAGTATATAGTATATATACAGTATATATGGCCAGACAGACAGTGTGTCCGCCTCTTGAATACCCCCCCACCCCTGCTTCAAGCTGGTAGTGCACATGTTGAGAGCCATTACCTAAAGTGCCAATTTAGATGGCGCATTAAATGCTATCAGAAAGTGGTAAGTACAGTGTTATTAATTAATATGTAAAATAAGATATCAAAGTCAATTGAACTTGTAAAAAAATGACAACATTATTCCATAAAATAATGAACAATTTCCATTCACTAACATGAAATAATTTTTAATGTTGTTAAAAATTGTACTGCACTCAGCCAGTAGAGAGACAGTTTGGCTTCACTTTTTCACCACGGTTACAATGTCCACCCACATATACAGTCATTGCTCAAGACTTAAAATAGCCTCTTTAGGTTCAGTGGTGAGATTTCTACTGGTTTCAAGCTTTTGCAAGCTTAGAATGAGGAGAAAATAAATGACTTTTTCTTGCCAATATATTAAAGGAGCTCCATAATTCAGTCCATTTTAAGAGTTAGATACCAGGGAATTGCCTGTATATGATTATCTACTGCCTTGCACAATTTACAATTTTCTTTGCAGTTACAAAAGATTTAGCCCTCCAACTACTGGCTTAGCCACTTGGAACAGTGTGAAGCAGAGCAAATATGAAGCAGTGCAGGGGAGTGTGAACTAAAGACTGAGTCTGAAAAGCTAGAGCAAGTACCTGTGCTGCTTTGCTCTGCGGTAGGCAGTGGACGTGGCCTAGCAAGGCTGCTGGCGTCTTGAGTCTGGAGTCCACTACTCCTCCCAGTGGAGGTTCTTTTCCTGGTATGCTGTTGTAGTAATCATGTTCCAAAAACATGTCATCATCATCCCATGCTGACTCCTCTGTCCTTACATTCCTAAGATAATCATAAAATGTCAGTTTGTGCATAAATACAATAAAATATATCATTAAAAATAACAGCAATAATAACTTCATATTGTGCACATACACTATTTTGCCAAAGGTTTTGGCACACCCCCTCCAAATCATTGAATTGAGGTGATCCAATCACTTCCATGGCCACCGGTGTATAAAATCAAGCACCTAGGCATGCGGACTGCTTCTACAGACATTTGTGAAAGAATGGGTCTCTCTCAGGAGCTCACTGAATTCAAGCGTGGTACCGTGATAGGTTGCCACCTGTGCAATAAGTTCATTCGTGAAATTTCCTCACTATTAAATATTCCACGGTCACCTGTTAGTGGTATTATAACAAAGTGGAAGCAATTGGGAACAACAGCAACTCGCAGAAGTCGCCAACTTTCTGCAGAGTCAAGAGCTACAGACCTCCAAACTTCGTGTGGCCTTCAGATTAGCTCAACAGTGCGTAGAGAGCTTCATGGAAAGGGTTTCGATGGCCGAGCAGCTGCATCCAAGCCACACATCACCAAGTGCAATGCAAAGCGTCGGATGCAGTGGTGTAAAACACGCCGCCACTGGACTCTAGAGCAGTGGAGACGTGTTCTCTGGAGTGACGAATCATGCTTCTCTGTCTGGCGATCCGATGGACGAGTCTGGGTTTGGCGGTTGCCAGGAGAACGGTACATTTCGGACTGCATTGTGCCGAGTGTAAAGTGTGGTGGAGGGGGGATTATTGTGTGGGGTTTATTTTTCAGGGGTTGGGCTTGGCCCCTTAGTTCCAGTGAAAGGAACTCTTAATGCTTCAGCATACCAAGACATTTTGGACAATTTCATGCTCCTAACTTTGTGGGAACAGTTTGGAGCGGGCCCCTTCCTGTTCCAACATGACTGCGCACCAGCGCACAAAGCAAGGTCCATAAAGACATGGATGAGCGAGTTTGGTGTGGAGGAACTTGACTGGCCTGCACAGAGTCCTGACCTCAACCTGATAGAACACCTTTGGGATGAATTAGAGCGGAGACTGAGAGCCAGGCCTTCTCGTCCAACATCAGTGTGTGACCTCACAAGAAGAATGGTCACAAATTCCCATAAACACACTCCTAAACCTTGAGGAAAGCCTTCCCAGAAGAGTTGTTATAGCTGCAAAGGGTGGGCCAACTCCATATTAAACCCTACGAATTAAGAATGGGATGTCATTAAAATTCATGTGCATGTAAAGGCAGACGTCCCAAAACTTTTGGCAATATAGTGTATATAATAGTTTGAGGCTTAACAAAGTCAAATTTATAATTATTGGCACCCATGAAGACAATTGGCAATGAAATTATGAAATAAACATTGCAGCATGGCACATGGTGCAGCGGGGAGCATTCTCACCCCAAGTTTGATCCTGAACACCTGTTAAGTGTGAACATGAAAAACAAATTTTTGGCTTCCAGTTAAAAAATTTTAATTGGAAGACATATTCTTTAAATCCTTTTTAATTTGATTGTTATTTGATTATTTGAATGATTGGATAAGAGGATCGTGAATAATCATATGAGATGAAATCATAATTCAGAAACCACTATCAGCCTATATATTATCACAATAATTTTACTGAACAAATATTACATTTTGAATGGCAAATAGAACCCAAAAAACAGACTTTCTTCACATGAGACAGTTGCTCTATTCATGTACCACTGTCACTGGGGTGACGATATGAATATTGCTCCCAAAAGTTATAGTTATATAGTTACCAAAAGTCATGCATGTATGTAAATGGCATGTGTGAGTATGCTATAGTACCTTTAGCACCCACATTTCCAACACTCTGAATGGCATTATCAATTCTGTTAAGTATTATGATATTTTAGCCGAAAACCTGGCTGCCTCTGCCACTAGGTTAAGACTTGGATCTTTCAGTGTGATAATTTCCCTGTACATTCAAATGAACACAGAAATGGTTGTGGGCCATCTCTACAAGTGTTCTCGAACCTCATTAGACATTACAGCAAGAAGCTCATTGTACTGTTATTCTCTCCAGCTGAAGGGTCAGCAACTATTAACTGTAGAGGTGTCAAAAAAAAATTAAGTCAGTGTTTTGCAGAAACTGCAGTAGTTAAAACTTTGCGTCCTCACAGGTTTAAGCTAAAATATGGTATTGCATGTATTGCTCATTTCACATATATTAATCATTGACACAGCAGGTAGCGTTAGTGCACTACCTGAAGGCCAGAGGACAATGACAGAGGCCATTTATTCATTCTTAGACCAAAACAGGAGGTGATGGAAATATGAGCAGTGTATATTCAGTTTCCATCATTTCCACAGCCAAAGAATGTGCTCTCAGAGCTGTGACACCAAAGGATAGATGTTTGTGTACTATATTGTTTAAACTTTATTGCTATACCCAAACATTCAGGGAAGTGATATACATAAGACTGGAAAATATTATTTTTTATTATTATCATAAATAAATAAAATAATAACTAGAATCCTTCTGACTGCTTTGAACACCATCATAGTGTATAAGTTTTAAATCAGTGTTAGCTGACTCAATACTGATACTGTATTTTACCTGTGCAGGCTGGGGGAAATACTTATATTTGAGGAAGATGTTCACTGTGCTATAAGAATAAGCTAAAAACAAATCCACACATCTTCTGAGAATAAGACATTTATAGGCTATACATAACAAGCAAAATGTATGGTGGCAGGAGGGTAGTTTAATATGATTAAAAGTAATGAAAAAACTGGGTACTCCAGAGTACATATCTTTCACCTGTCCAGGCTGGGTGTGGCTTTGGGTGGGCTGTGCAGGTACTGTTTGAATTGCAGCTCGAAGGCTTGGCCGATCGTACTGATAATGCTCTGTGCAAGGTTTGCACAGCACTCCAGAATATGACATGCTGCAAGTACAAGAACCAAGCATGTTTAAAGTAGGAAAGAAAGTGGTCTTGTGTATACTCAAAAACATGACTAATAACTGTTGGATGAGAAATGTCTTGAGTGGTTACAGGCCACAATCACAGACTCACTAAAGGAAAAATAACCTTGCCACATGAACATGTCACACGAAAATTGTCCTCCATAGATACACGTCACATAAGCAGATGTATGGCATGGTATAATTATTAAAGTAGTTAGCAATGCAGAAGTACATAAATAAATTAAAAACCTGCTCTGTAGCAGCATTCTGAGATTAACAACTAACCTCTTTGATTGACAGGATCTTTGGCCACATATGCAACATAATCAGGTGTATCCTGACAAACAAAATGAGTTTTGTTATATTCAGTACCACAAACATATCATTCATTCATTCACTCATTCATTCTAATTCAGTAACCACTTTATCCTGATCACAGTTGTGGTGACATATCAAACAAAAGCAATTTGCTCTAATAGGTAGAAGTTAAAGAACCACTTTAACTTCTGAATGACAGGTCACCTTGCTATGGTGGTTGCAACTCTTTAGATCATATGACCAGAAGTACTAAGCTGCAGCCAAGCCATTGAAATTGTGCATGCATGTTTTTTTTTCTGAAGCAATTCATGTTAATCTGTGCAAAAAATACCAGTGTTACCAGAAAAGAGTGAATATTGATATAGTGATTTTTTAGGAAAGAAAGTGCTGCTAAAGAATTACATCCAAAATTGTTTCTGATGGACCATTAACTAAACAAATTCATTACTTTTTTCTTCTTCAAAGTCGTTGCTACAGTGAGTTAGACAGTATTTGTGGCATACTGCATAATTTGCATTGAAGCACAATTTGCTAGCATAACACCAAGATATAAACAATATGCTACACAGAAGCTGCTAGATGTCAGCCAAAAACTCCAAAAATTGTCTGTTTCATATTGTGAAGAAACTAATCGAATTTAAAGAAGTCTGTTAAAAGAAGCTCTCATTTTGCTAAAAGATGCACTACTTGTTGTGACTGAGAGTTTTGAGGCCTCACCGTGTCTCCTCCAGAAGCAAAGGAGATGGACTGCATAGGGTGATGTGCTATCACCTGAGAGAGAGAGAGAGAGAGAGACAGACAGACAGACAGACAGCCAAAGCACCTCCAAATCAATATAATGATAAACGGCCAAAGCTGATTTCCATTAAAGGTTGGACTGATCTATTGCCATAAGATTTCCATGATTTATTGATACTAATATTGTCTTTCACTCCTATTTTCACATCTCATCTCATCTGTGTTTTGTAAGATGTTGGAAGCTGTGGAAGATTCTAACCTGTCGCGTGGTGGGGTCAAGCAAGTTCAGCCCGTCTATTGAGATGTTGATAGCAATCCGCATACCAGCGAAATGCAAGTTACTCTTTCCCATGACAGCATGAAGGGCCTTGTTGGCAGCCTGCAATGCACAGAATCAGAATCATTTATATTAAAGCTACATAACTTCATTTATGTATTTTTAATATAAATTTCTACTTTATGGTAAAATTTGTATGCTCTCCAGTGCTCACCTTCTTCTTCCACACACCTTTCCCTCCTGGAACTATTTCACACAGCCTGTTGATAGCCTCCCTGAAGACACACTTAGATTTTTAGGTTATATTATCTCGAAACGCATCATTCTATAACATTCTTCCAATCAGAGACTACATCTCTCCCCTAGTACACCACTTTATAACACTCCATAAGTGCTCTATCCCTCTCAAACACATTCCTCTTCCAAAAACACCACTCCACCCCAGCCTTCTTTGTTTTCAACGCTCTTCATGGTCCAACTCACTGCAGCTCTTCAGTCATTAAGCAGCAGCATCAATAATACATGTCTATCTGCATTTGCTTGGCTCTGGCAGCACTTAAGGCCAGTGTGGGCTTTGGGGATTAGGTTACTGCTGATCAATAGCCAGGAGCAAGGAGAAGACTGCACCATTCCCACAGGAAAACCAGCTCTGCGAGCAGCAAAATGTTGCTGTGCTACACTAAACTGAACATAGATCTGACAGTTTTATTTGTTTTCTCTTGAAACAAGTAACTGACGTAAATTCAGTATAATGGTATAAACCACAAATTATTAATGCCAATAAAAGTCCAAACCAAGCAGCTTACCTTGTCACCTGTGTTCTTGTGGTGAAGTCCAGGGAACGCATTGATTTAAGCACTTCAATACAGCCTAAATACTGTAACGATATGAAGAAACAGAGGAAAAATCTTTTGTTTTGTGACTGCCACTGACATTTAAAAAAAGGGAGAAGACCAACCCAACTGGCAAAGGCTTTGCTCCATAATTTCAGTCACAAAATAACAAAATAACTGCAAAGCATGTATCAGCTAGCTGACACACCCTCACACACACACACACACACAAACAAACAAACAAAGTAATGCTGATAGGTTCTACATCGCACTGATAGTAGAAGAAAATTGTTTATGTCCCCTGCACACATTGCAATTTCAGGACCTCAGTTTTGTTGTGTGTGTAAGTAACTATCTCCTCCCGATATAGAAAATCAAATGCAAAATATTAGGATGTGCTAGTGCTAGTTTACAAGCTGCTGAATAATAAGGGTGGAAGCCATTTTGTTCAATTAAATCAAATTTGCAGTGATTCATGTAGCAATACACTGGCAGTATACTAGACTCCAATTAGACTCCTATTTCTATCCCTGCAATCTTCTCATTCATCTGTCATCAATTAATTATTTTTTTTTTTTTCATTTTTATGTCGTTTATGGACACCTGACCATCAGGTATGCTTGTTGAATATCGCATTCCAAAATCAGTCCCCCTTTTCTGTTATAATAACCTCCACACTTCTGAGAAGGCTTTCCACTAGATTCTGGAATGTGGCTGTGGGTATATTCCCATTCTACCCAGCTCTCTCTATCCTACAGATAACATACAATGTGGATCTAGATGTTATTCTTGAAGGCAGAGCAAAACAAGATTCATACCCTGAGACTGCCAAATTCAGAAACACTGTGGTAACCTGTTAAGCAGATAGGCAGCTCAGACAGAGAGGTGTTTATCCTTGTAATGGAAAATCCTTCATATGTTGTGCTGTGGCTTATCTCACTCTAGTTATACTGTGATGTCAATATAATTATGGGCCCTCTGGAAAACATGTGATGCAAATTATTCTGATTAAAAATAATTGAATAGAGAAATGTGCCTGAGTAATGCAATTATGCATGCACAGACTGGACTCTCTCTGTCTCTCTTTGGGGAAAGAGAATTAAAGAAAGAGGCAGTAAACAGAATTGGGGAATTAAGGTCAATAAGTCTCCCAACTCAAGTAACCTTTCATGAAGCATGACGGCGCACACAGGCTATAGCAAATGTTAGCAATACTTCATAATCGTTATGATAATGTTGGTTTATGTCTTCTGTGTGGTGATAATACGCAATTTATAACATAGATATAACAATACTTGTGGCTGGTCCTTAAAATGTTTTGCTTATTTACCCACACCCAGTAGCTGCTTCTTGCCATCAACGGAACATCTCAGACACAGGCATTATATACCAAGAGAAATCTCATTGCTCTGATTTCACATCTACATTTCCATGAGGCAAAAAGTGCCTGTCTTGCACTGACTGACAATTTGTCTGTAACATTTAAAGTAAAATTATTTTCAAAAATTACATGTCTTTTCTCTTCCTTAGAACAATGTAACATAAAGCAGTAGATGTGAATATATGAGAAACCATCACAATTCTACAAATCTGCAAAATGCTATTAAGGAGAAAGCAATATCTCATCCTCAATCATATTTTACAGATTTTTAGTTTAATAACTCATTAACTCACCTTGACAATGTAGGAGGCCCCTGTGCTGTTTATTTTGCTGTCTGGGTGCAGCCAGCCCTGCGAGGGCTTATGGATGAAATTGCCTTTGTGGCTAAGGTCTTCTCCACCAAGCCATATGCCCTCCGCCCTGGTCCTGCGGTTTGTGCCTGTGCGGTAGCTCCCAGAACTGCCTGGAATCCCCTCTGCTGTATCTGTACCTCCAAAGCCACTGGGACTAGCTGAGCCTACCACGACTCTCTGTCTGCTCACAGCCTGCAGGGAACAGGGACCCATACAGACAGGGTCACAGGAGTTAAGTGCAGCAGCGAGGCTGGTCATGGGACCACTAGAGGTTGGAGCTATACTTGAAGTGGCTTGGGATGCCTTAGCCATGGAGGTTTTGCTAGAATCCTTACTGGAGCTGGAACTAGAAGGGCTGCAGCTCAGCAGCGAGTTGGAGAACTTCCACTGGGGCATCTTGGGGATGAGCATGCAGAAGGTGGTGGCACTGTCCTGCTCACCATCAAGGCCAGGAGATTCAGCCAATGCCTGGACTAAGGGTGGGGTGAGGATGGTGGGCTCCAAGGGTGGCACTGGTGAGTTTGGTACTGAAGAAGGAGCCACTGCTGTGGCTACCACCTTCCCGCTCATGGCTAAGCTCTGTATCAGGTCGTCTGAGGAGGTCACAGAGTCGTTGCGAAAGCGGCCATACTTGGGCTTAAGTAGCATGCCCGGAAGAACAGCCTGGTGCAGGGAGGGCAATGATGAGTGGGTATCGCTGCCAGTGGGTAATGGTAGAAAAAGGAAGGAAAAATGGATAGATGTAATGGAAGAGAAAGGCAATTCTTCCAAAATCCTCAGTAAAGAGAGCCTCCTTTGGGGTTGGTGCAATGCTGTAGTCTCTTCTTTGCATACACGCTATCCCTCTCTCTCTCTCTCTCTCTCTCTCTCTCTCTCCCTCTCTCTCTCTCCCCTCTGTGAAGGCCAGCCCTCTCCCTTAGTGTGTCTCAGTTACTCCCCTGCTTGCGTATTCTCTCTATGAGGTCATGATGTTATTGTTCATCCATCAGCCCCGCCCAGATGCATTCAGCCCCCATTAGCTAACACAGCCTGAGAACCCCCTCCCAACATTACATCACACCACGCACACTAATACACTGTACAGCTTCGCAGTCAACAACAGAGCACTGTCTAGAGAGATACAAAGAATGCTGTTTACCTCATACACACCAACATATATCCCAGGATGTTTTTATTCATAGCATTTAAGTTTCAAAAGGAAGTATAGCCCAAAGTAACTATCACATTCACAAGCATATGACAGTTTATAATTCTTGCTTGTTTGGCCAATCAATCAAATTCTCAGCTATGTCTACAAATTATGCATAGGGGATAAATTGGGATTTAGGAGTTGAGGGTGTCCTGCTTCTTTTATGTCTTTTATGTAGAAACATTACCATTAAGTTCATGTAAATATTAGTATATCTTTTTCAGTGATAAAGGATTCATTTAATTAACTCTAATTGGGTGACTATCTTATGTTCTCAGTATTTATTGTTTGTCATGTTTGTCATATGGCATTAAAATTTTACCAAATTATCTTCATATTGTTTTTTCTGGCAAGGATACATCATACATTATAGCCTTTAAAAAGCAAAATGAACACTTGATTAAATGCAAAAATACAGCAGTAAAGAACTGCCTTTACTAAAAAATACTATTTTCAATAAATATAAATAACCATTTAAATACGTCTACAAAGCATGTAAAACTGTATTACATGGCCATTATTATAACCATTATGCCTTGCTAATACATGTTCTACTAACATTGGCTTTCCAAATGATATATTTGCATGTGCATACTCCCACACCCTTAGTATGGCCATTAGTGACTGAATGTTGACTGTTGCTTAAACTATTCTTTTAGTGTGTATAAGGACATGGAAAAAGGAAATGTAAGGACATGCCCTGGAAGAAGACTTCCCAAAATTCGACTTCCACAGTCAAATATCTGAGTGGATTTAGATGTGAAACACCCCTAAGTGAATGCTATATCAAGAGTACTCAAAATTGGATAATGCATTCAAGCTCATAGCCCATTTAAAATATTGTACAAACTTGTTCTAACTACAAGCAATGGACAATCAATTATTAATGAGAAAAATGCTTTGAACTTTGCATATACCACAGATTCAAAAGAAAGAATTGTAGTCAAAGCATTTGGATCAGAAGATATAAGTGAATATTAAGCTCTGATTTGGTCTGTTGGTAGTACAAGAGGGCTTAAGTGGCACACACCCAGTGGCAGGGACCTTCTTGCCGAGGCTGCTAAATGTCTACCAAGTTTTGCCAATCGGATAATGACAAGTCTTTCAAATGGCTGTTTGTTTGTTTGTTTGTTTGTTTTTGAGTTATTGATAATCCCTAAAATCTACTTAAAGAGAAGCATGTAGATGCAAATATTATTTAATTTTTCAATATGCAAAATTTATTTTGTTTGGCCAAGCTGTTGCTGAGAGCTATTGTTCTATTTCTGTATTATTAAGCAGATTTTATGTATTAATGTTAATTAGCAATGAGTGTAATAAGAACTAAGCACTGCACGACAGTTAATTGACGTCTGCAAGGCAGATTTACAAACTTTTCATGTTAAGTCTCAATTTATTCATTAAGTATTATATTATTCATTATTCATCAGTATAAAATGCATTTAATGGTACCTAACATTATAAACAAAACAATAAAAGTAGAATTAAAGAAGAAAATATATTAGAATTAGTTAATGATGCTAGTTGATGTATAGTAATATTACATAGAATTTTCCAGATGCTCTCATCCAGAGCAAAATAGAGAAGTTCATTGAACTCTCTATCGAAAAACATATATTCACAATAGTACAAACAGACCATGGTCTAAGAATACCATAAGACTAAAATCCTGTTAGGAGTGCAAGAATGTGGGAGAGAAGTCTCACCAAAAGAAGTTCATGTAACCACCTGGGTGCCAGTACATGCTCTTGTTGCTTGAAGGGAACATAGTACCATGGAACATGGTGATAAATGACTGCATAACTACAGCAAAGCCGTTGTATGAAAAGTCATGTAAGGATATAACCTCACTGAGAAACAGAAGAGGGCCCAGCACTCCGCCTTGTGGGACCCTAGTGGAAAGTCTGGATGGAGCAGATGTACATCCCCTCCATGTCACCTGACATGACTGTCCCTCCAAGTAGGAAGCAAACATTGCCATTCTGGGCTGCTTTTTATTTTGAGACCTTTTCTTTTTTTGCTAATTTCAAGCCTGAAATAATTTTGTTCTCTTGGCTGATAATTTTTTTATTTATAGAAAAAAAAAGCATTTTACCTAAAAGGTTATTGTTTAGAATCATTTTTTTTCTCTCCTTCCTCTGTCTTGACAATAGGGTATGGGTAATTGCTTCCATAATTATTTGGAGTTTTGAGGGCCCTCCTGCATACTTGAAGTCACAGACGCTCACTGTTGGTTAGTATGTAACTGATTGAAAGGGAGAGTATGCGCCTCCTACCCAGAGAGCACTGCCAATTTTGCTCTCTAGACTCCAGGCCACAAATGGCTGTGACATCGTCAGGATTCACTTTTTGGGTTACAGTCAGTGTGGATGTTCTCCACATGTTCGTATGGGTTTACTCCAGGTTCTCCAGTTTCCTCCCATCTCCCAAAAACATGCAGGTAGGTGGATTGGCCACGCTAAATTGCCTCTTGGTGTGAAAGTGTGTGAATTCTCCCACCTTTCACCCAGTGTTACCAAGATTGGCTCCAGATCCACTACAGCCCTGGATAAAGCACTTACTGAAGATAAATGAATTAATGTTTTAATGTTGACCTGAAATTATATGATATATATAACTTATTAAGTTATAATATGAAATAATAATAAAATTGGCTTTGGACTGTAATTGATACAAACAGTTTTGCTAAGATGGCTTAAGACTACAATTGTTATGGTAGCTTTAGGACTGCAATTCCCACGAACAGTTCTGCACTCAAGTCTTCATCAGTGAACAGTTTGATAAACTCAACAAAAGAGACTTCATGTGAAAACTATAATGAATTTCCTGGCTACACAGTTGCACATTTTCAGTTATAGAAGGGAATTATTTATAATAGCACTATTTGTTGTCACCCAGATGAGGATGGGATCCCTTTCGAGTCTGGTTCCTCTCAAGGTTTCAGGTCATGTCATCTCAGGGAGTTTTTCCTTGCCACTGTCACCTCTGGCCTACTTATTAGGGATAAATTTAGAAATTTTAAATTTATATCCTGAGTCTACATATTTCTATAAAGCTGCTTTGTGAAATTTTTAAAAAGCTTGTTTAAAAAGTAGTTTGTATAGGAATAATAAGGGCATACAGTTAGATTACTGCTAGCTTAGTATTCCATTCTTAGTATAATACAGAAACATCCTTAAACCGTTTTCACATCAAAATGTTTTCTTTCTATTTTAGAAACAGACTATAACAATATGCAACTGTGGAGGGCCACCAGGGAGGTTTGCTGCAGAGCTAGTGGAGTTTTCTCATTTCCTTGTCAAGTACTAGTATCACCTCCTGACCATGACCACGACCTCACATACCTCTACTATCCCTCAACAGTCTGATACTGCTCTTTGTTGAGGGTGAAAATTATTCAATGGGCTGATATTGTACCTTTATTAGGGATAAGAAACCTTCAGAGTCTTAATACTGTAGTCTTTTGAGGGTAAGGATCACTCGAAATCACCAAACAGCACATGGTTGAGAAAAGTAACCATCACTCTGCAAAATCTGGCAAAGAGGGACCGTGAACTCCATGTCACTGCATCACAAATGTGCACAAATGACACTCCTTTTAATGCGGCCCAGGAGGTATCCATGCCTTGCATCAAATGGCCTTTAATGTCCTTTAAGAAGGCACTTCTTGACCTGCTTGCAAGAATCTTAGCACAATCCTGGGTAATCATTTTACCCAATAGCCTAAATTATCTTTAGACAACAAGTCCCTGTATGGTGCTCCTAAAAGCACACAAACATTTAGTCAGTGACTGGCCAGCTGGCCATCAGTTCCATATAATGCTTGAGAGCCCTCACTATATTTAGGGTCGACCCAGGATGAGCCACTTCTAATTGACTCTGCAAAAGCTTAAAAACACCATTCGCTGTGCAAAAATAAGGGGTTTATGTCTGGTGATTTCAAATAGTCAGCTCAGAACCAGCACGTAGATGTTGCACATGCATTCACAAGAGTGGCTGACTGTTTGTGCATAGGCCAGGTCCTGCCCAAGGACCAGACCGATAATTTCAAGTTGTACTCTGCCACAGTGGGGACCTCAGGTCTGATATGATGGGTATGGTGAGCCCATCAGTAATATTAATTAGTAATAACAGGCAGATCTATGGTTACATAGTCTGTCAGATGTGGTGCAGAGCTAGCATGCCCAACCTCAAAATTGCAAGTGATTTTGTGCTCTCTTGGTGGTTGATGTAAAAAATAAATAAATAAATCATTGTCTGGACCCAGACCCGTTCCTAGCTATCTGAAGTATTAAGAATGATAATGTAGTGCTGTCAGATAATCAATATATGATTGCATTTGTCACACTCCTAGCACAAAGACTGATTTTACTTACATGTAATTGGAAAGGAAAAAACCACCCACTCTTTCTGCTCTCTTGATGGATGTTATGCAATACCTTCAGCTGGAAAGAATTACGTTTTTACTGAAACGGAAGGTTCACAGATTTTATGCCACGTGGGAACCTTTCACTGATTATTCTAATGATACTGCATTGATTCCACTTCAGAATTAGTTTGCTGTATACAAAAGTGTTGTAAGTGTATTCGTACCAAGGCAATCCTCCTTTTCGGCTTGAGCTTTTTTTCTCTATAATTTATTTTACACAGTTTATTTTATTTTTAAGACAATAAAAAGGTAAATATGCGTTAAATAGAAATCAGAGCAGATATGTTACTAATATACATGTATTTAATTTAAAATCATTCTTTGTACCAAATATTAGAATAAAGAGAATGTTAAAAAAAAAAACAATTATATTGTTTATAATAAAATAAGAAGTTAAAAGCATTTCACAATTTGCATAATTTTTTAATGCAAATTTAAATGTTTAAATTAATATTAAATTAAAAGAGTATGCACAGCAACATACCCAGTTTTGGAGTAAATATACATAGACAGTCTGCTTATGGGCAGTGTGGGCACTCACACTTTCAAGATTGCAACCATAAATGAGATGGCTTTGTTTTATTAAGATGGCTCGTATGGCACACAAGTTGAGTCTCATGTCATTGAACTGTCTGGAGAGGAGTTCAGTGACTTCATGATTTTATTACTAGCGCTTCTACATGCGTGATCAGGAAATTGGTTGAATACATCCTGTTGAGTTGGTCCATCCAGCAGGCAATTCTACAGATAAAGGTCTATGCGCAGACCCTGAGGCAAGCCTCAAATTTTGTGAATACCCAAGGTCAGGGGTCAAACTCAAGGCCTTCACACCAAATATGGCCTGCTGCCTCATTTCACTCAGCCCATGCAAACTCGTTTCATAGCACCTATTACTAAAATCTAAAATCAACAGCAGACCCATAGCATAATGACCCAGACTTTGAGCTTGACACCCCTGCCATAGGTGGTAAAGCTAACCCAAAGGTTAGGACCCTGAACTGATATTTAGAGGAACCATCTGTGCTCCACAACAATTGATATGTGGCAATATGAATGCTTCGGATCTATGGTTATGAAACAATTGTGTTTGTTCACATCTCATACAGAACCACAGTGATTTTAAGAAGACCTCTAAGTCTCTCAGTTATAAAATGCAGCAGATCTTTTGTATTTTTAAACATTTTTATCGCCTGTTTTTATAGTATTGACTACAGGTCCACAGTCAGTATAGCCAATTAGCTTAAGTCTGTAGGGTGGAGCCGTGTGGTTGGCAGTGACCAATAATGAAACTGTAAATGATAAACTGCAGACAGTGTGTTCAGTAGCCACTGGTCTGTTATCAAGCGCCAGTGCTTTGGTTGTAGAGGGCAGAACCATTGCATTGTTGGTTGTGTGATTTCAGAACCAATGGCAGCTTCTGTAAATTGTATTTAGTCACATCCTGTTTTGGCATGAAAATGCCATTGTTTTCTGAGCCGCATAGGAGCACCAGTGTGGTCCCTGCCATATCCTGTGGAGCTCTGCTGTTGTGGTGGTATCTGTATGTGAGGTGGCTATACTTCTGTGCACCCGCACTTGGCCAATGCTCCCATATTTGCTCCTAAAATCTGTTCCCACACAGTAAAGGCGATCTCTCTTCATCTACTGGACTTGCTGGGCAGAGTCTTCTGCCCACCTTTGTTCCTGCCTTCTTCAGACTGCAAAGGAGTTTACCTTCCATTTCCTGTCAGGTTCTGCAGCTGTATCTGTTGCTGCTTCACTCGTCACTGTGGCTGCACAGGGCCAGAGGAAGGTGATTAATAGGCAGTAGTATTTTCATGGCCTGTGAAGCAAGACACATATCACTAATAGCATTATAATGCAGTTAGGGCAGGGCTCTATAAGTGCCAGCTGCAGGTGGCATCAAGGTTTGCCAAAATAAAACTCGCCATTCTGCCCTGAAATACACAAAAGGTTGGGAAACAATTCACACAAGATATAACTTAGTGCGCCTCAACCCACTCAGGTGCAGATTTTAACAAGATTTCCAAAAATCACGGATTAAAGTATTATACATCCTGATTCGATTCCCTCAACTGCTTGATAACACAAGAATGGGCAAAAAAATGATTGCAACATAGCAGGGGCTTAGAGTTGTTTTTTGAGTACTGTCTGCTTATTACAACTTGTCTGAGTTGTCGTCAACCTTATTACTGTTTTTGAGTCAAAAACAATTAAGCCATGATATGAGTTGCGGATATTAAACAACTACTTATTTGAAAGAATTTGCCCTATCCTTGGGAGATCAAGAGTTTGAATCCCAATGAGCTACGGGAACAAAACTGGCCAAGTTCTCAAAAATTGGCCCTGGGAGGGATGACATGCTCTCTCTTCCCTGTCAATCACAGTGACACGAGCCAGTTGTGAGCAACAGTGAGGAAGAAGGCAGACAGCGCTTTCCTCCAAGTGTGTTACGCTGCCCTGTGACACAGCATGGGCAGCTGCTGACTGGCTTCACATGTCTTTAAAGGACGCACGTGTTAGCCTTCACCCTCGTTGATGGCTGTCATTAGATAGGGGAAAGCTGGCTGGTTGGTAGGAATGGGCAGATGAACAAATTGTGGAGAAAAATGGGTAAAAAAAAAAAAAAAAAAAAAAAGAAAATAAAAAGAGAAAATTTGAAAGCATTGCACTAACAAGAATAAACTGTCATGTTGTTACTCATTATGCAGCATGCAAACAACAGCAATGCTGCTGTGGGACAGAAAAGCAGGAACAGGGAATACACATATCTACTGAACAATGAATGTGTTGTAATATCATTCTTTCCTTCCAGAATTGATTCCATGCTTCATCTCCGTGCAAATGCACATATACAGATGTACACACATAATGTGTAACAGCAACATTTTATATCGTCATCTGGGTAGCATGTTGAACAATTGGTTTATGAACGAATCTAAACATATGATACAAATCCTCATGAATGAGATATTCAAATTAAAAAAAGAACCACTGATTCAGAAGACGCATCCTTAAGGTGTCACATGCAATCTGTTGTAAATTGTTCTTTAAACAACCTATTAAAATGGTTCTGTTATTGTTATGAGATATATAACCTTTTTTTCTTAGTGTAGACTTATCTAAAAGTTCCACAAAGATAGATAAAATCACCTGTCACTGGTGTGATTTTTTTCTTGGTCTAATTGCAACTGTAATAAAAGTGACTCCTCCAAATCTCTGAACACAACTGCTTATAAACTACTTCTTGCAAAGAAACAAAACATCAGCAACACCTACACATGGTACATTCACACTGCACACACATAACATCATCTTTGGCCGTTGCTCTTATAAAAGGACGTGTCATGGGTGCAAACTCCATCCATATCCATCCTGGCATGCAGTGTCCTTGTTTCATTCTGCATCTTCTGAGTCATACTTGAAATCCTGCATAATTTCACTCAAAGACTCCTTGTTTTTTATGATACTGAAAAATGCAGAATGAGAAAACAGTGAGGCATTTCACTGAAGTAGGTATACAGTGAGGGACAATAAGTATTTGAGCACTTTTGTTTTTGTTATTTAATATAATTCCAGTGCATATATCCACTTAAAGTTTACACACATCTTTTGACTTTGTATGAAATTGATAGGAAAAAAAGTATCCAGACAGTCGGTACAATTGGTTTGATAATATGCAGGTGGAAAGTTCATGGAACCGCAACTAACAGTCCTCGGACTGGTGCGCTCTGCAAGATTTCACAACACACTCTCAGACTCTCAGGTAGGTAAGAGAGAAGCCAGCAGTCACTTGTAAAGAGTTGCAGGAGGACCTAGTTATACAGAAAACAATAAGCAGTGAACTGCACTGCAATCATGTCTGCTCCTACACAGCAAATCACTACACTTTTAGAACAATATATTCTGTATCAGGAACAATATCAGGAAATGAAATCTACAGTTCTGACTTATTGTCTCATACTCATCTTTTGATCTTAAACCCAAATGTCTTCAGTGTATAGCAAAAACAAAAGAACTGGCTTTGCTGTTCTAATACTTTCGGAGGGGACTGTATTACAGGAGAATTTAATCTCACTGGCCTAGTACCTGAACCTGGGGAGAAGGTGGATGATTCAACAAGATAACAACCCAAAACATCCAGCCAAAATAACTCAAGAAGGCCTGGCATGGCCTAGCCAGCCTCCTGACTTGAATCCCATGAGGGATCCTTATAACCCTCCAAAAATTGAACCACAATGCTACAAAAAAGCTTACATCTTACCGCAGAAGTCTCAAAGTTGTAACGGCCAACAGCAGTTTTGCAACAAAGTACTAATGTTGGTCATTTGTGGTGTCTGAACACTTTTCCCCTATCAGTTTTATGTATGTATTTGTTTGGTTATAAATACATACTTTTTTTGTTCATATTTACAAGCACAAAGTCAAAAGTCATTACGTGTAAATTTGAAGTGGATTAATGCAGTGGAAGTATTTTCAATAAAAAAAATAAAAGTGTCTGAGTACTTACTTCCCCACACTGGATTACAGGCTGGATTTTAACAATGGTATTGTAAAGGTGGCTGTATATTAATAATGAATAATGAGATAGTGCCACTCTTACTCCTGTTTGATCTCCTGGACCTTCTCCTGATAGCTCTGATCTTCTGGATGATCTTGTGCACTCTGCTTCGCTAGTTGTAATTTTGCTGTCTGTAAGAAAGATTTTTAATAGTCAAAATTCTTACCACTCTGTTCTGAATGAATTTACTAGCCTAGCGAATGCAAGTGCATAACTTTAAGAAAGAAAACTTCCTTCAGCCACACAGCTCTAACAAACTTGAGCAAAATGCACAATGACTTAGATCATATATCACAATAAAGATATTATCACAAAAAGATTTTTAATGTCCTCAAGTATTGAAACTATAGTGTAGCTACATATGCTATTATAACAACTACATCTGTTGAATATCAAACTCAAGACATTAGTCCAGGGTCAAATTAGGGGTCATGACCCCATGTGGCTTCACTTGAATTACAAATGGGGTCATGAGAGAAACACTTCATCTCCTCTGTTGTTTTATTCATTTATTTTACAAAGTATTTTACAAACACAAAAATACGCCAAAACAAGTGAATATGGATTTACAATTTACTGTAAATCTGAAAACCAGGTTTTTGTAAATCTTTGGAAAAGTTTTTTCTTTTTCTTCCCTAAAACCTGTTTTTCACTTGATTTTTGTTGGTTGCTATATCACATTAAAAGGAGGATCATGATTTATCTTGGTTTAATTTTTTTACCTCACAAAAACCTGCCGTTGTAACAGGGGTATGTAGACTTTTTATATCTGTAAATTCCTCTGTCCCAAAGACTTCTGTGTGGCAGAAAACCTACTAACTGCTATTGTATATTGTAATTACTCACACATGATTCGGACACATTTAATGCTGTGACCAGGTGTTAAAAGTGACCAGGTTGCTTCTGTCAATTTAGCAATCAAGATGCCAAGATGCCAAGATGCAACCACAAATGGTCAGTGGAGACACACTTGGGTCATATGAGAATCTGCCTTGGCTGTCCACTTGGGACTGGATCATGTGAGACAGGTGTTGATAGCGAGTATGAACAGGGCTGAAGTCAGTGAGCGATGGTCCTGAGGCTTAAATATGCATGTTTTCATGTATAGTATTAATAAACAAATCAATCCATGTATCAGATACAACAGTGTTGCTGGGTGGTGTGTCTGCTATTTTGGCAGGGGAAGTCAGTCATCTAGTAAGCTGAGCTAGCATTTGTGTCATTATGATGGGAAGATCGTATAAACTCCTACAGCAGCAAGGCTGAAAAATCAGAATAAAACAGCAATCTCTGTAAGCTTTCGCAGTGGGGTGAATGTGTCTGTAGCATATAACCCTACTAAAATGGCAGAATGACCCCCTAATGTAGAGTGATGTGACATCTATTCTCAAGCCCTACACTAGGTCTGTGTGGGACCTTTGAGATTTGGTGAATGTATTAAAAAACTTTATGGCACCATATGTACTTGGCATTTACATCCGTCTCAGGTGATCCAACCACAAGCGGCCAGCAATAAGGAGAGCTCTTAACACTTGGCATTTTCATGCTTAAAGAATATGTCTCCAGTGACCACTTGGATTAGGCTGAATGGCTATTATCATATCAGAATCTGTTCTGTTTTTCAATTAGGATAAAAACCAAAGGTGAGCCAATCATGGCACAGTCAGTGGTTTCAACATATTTTCTTCATGGCTGCCTAATGAGTGAGTAACTTCAGCTTACCTATTGTCTTTAATAATACATTTATAAAAATACTTACCTGCTACCTTTTTTGTTTCTTGCAAACTTGTGACTGACACTCAGATAGAATGTTACTTAAATTACAGTACATTTGACAATGATAATCATGATGTTGGATTGGTTTGGAAAAATAATACTTTGAGTGGGAATTGGGCTGGTTGGCATACTGCTTGGCATGACTGAATTTATCCATACAGAATATTATTCATACATTGATTTTTTTTTTAAATTAATGGCTACTAAAGCTGACAAAATCGTGTTTATGTATTTCTGGTTTAGAGCCGGCACAACTGTAAAATTTCTTTGGTTCCAGTTAAATTATTCAACAATGGTTTAAATTACAGACTTAATACTTCCCACATAACATCTTGCACATGTTTACATCTTTCATGTGCAACTTTCCTCATATTATCAATTTAACTGAAACCAGAGTGGAACAGCAGAGTGGAACAGCATGTAACATTGTGTGGGTCAAAAAACACTGTAAACTTACATCAGGAAATCTTTTTAACCGTCACGCATTCCCAACTCTGTGTGATATGCCTTTGAGGGTGGCTCGAAAACTACTGAGTAATTTAAAAAGATCACTGTCTGTCCATTACGCACATGTGGAGAAGCACCGATTTAAAGATGTATTGTAATCTTCATCAATTGATGGATATTAGTGTGTGCATCTTTTCCATCACAGCGCTGCCCCTTTCCACTGCTCTTATAAGTCTGACAGCCTCTGAAGCAGTGTTCTGTATAATTTTAACAGATGTTACAATTAGATCACAAGTTGCACCCATAATTTCTAATAATCTTGCAAACAGAAGGAGCATGGGTTTGGGTTTTTCACAAATATCTCCACCATGAGTGGATCAATCCTGCTGCTTTTTTCAGACAGACAGGGAGAAGTGACGCACTTGTATACATAAACCAATCAGCCATAACATTAAACCACTTCTTGAAGTTGAGGTGTTGGAAGCAGGAAAAATGGGCAAGTGGAAGGATCAGAGCATCTCCAAAACAGCAGGTCTTGTGAGGTGTTCCAGGTATGCAGTGGTTAGTACCTACCAAGAGTGGTCCAAAGAAGGACAACCGGTGAAATGGGCGCCCAAGGCTCACTGATGCACGTGGGGAGCGAAGGCTAGCCTGTCTGGTCCAATCCCACGTGGGCATCATGTGGACAGCTGGGTGTGTGTGCGCTGCTTACCTGGGAAAGAGATGACACCACGATACACTATGGGAAGAAGGCAAGCCGGCGGAGGCAGTGTGATGCTCTGGGCAATGTTCTGCTGGGAAACCTTGGGTCCTGATGTTCATGTGGATGTTACTTTGACACGTACCACCTACCTAAACATTGCTGCAGACCAAGTTACACTCCTTCATGGCAACAGTATTCCCTAATGGCAGTGGCCTCTTTCAGCAGGATAATGCTCCCTGACACACTGCAAAAATTCTTCAGGAATGGTTTGAGGAACATGAGAGAGATTTCAAGGTGTTGACTTGGCCTCCAATTTCAGTAGATCTCAATCTGATCGAGCGGGATGTGGGATGTGGGATCTGTGGGACAAACAAGTCCGATCCATGGAAGCACTACCTCGCAACTTACACGACTTAAAGGATCTGCTGCTACCGTCTTGGAGCCAGATACCACAGCACACCTTCAGAGGTCTTGTGGAGTCCATGCCTCGACGGGTCAGAGCTGTTCTGGTGGCACGAGGGGGACCTACACAATATTAGGCAGGTGGTTTTAATGTTATGGCTGATCAGTACATGTAATGAAGTCACAGTTGCAGCGTGCATTTAGGTTTGTTACAAGTGTGCCGGCTCTCCCCTACTCTCTGCTTTAAATTCCAAAGTTGTCATGTCATGTTTAAATATTAATTACAAAATAAATGTCTGCTATTAAAAAAAAAAAATCACTGAAATATTACTTGAGCATCATTCAACTCAAGTAACAAACAATTTATTCCAAATACACACCAACTCTAGTTTCTGTTTCTCTTTGATTTGCAGCTTCTCGATATGTTCAGAGAGATCTGGTCGGTTGAAATCTTGATGAAGGCGGTCTTTAATCTCCAGCACCTCTTTGGAGATGCCACAGAATGCTTTGGTGATCTCGTGAACCAGCTGTCTGTAATGCTCAAAGTCATAATCTGGCCCTGTCCTCAGGTACGCCTCATGACCTCTGCAATAAACATAAAGCAACCACATTAACTAAATAAAACACACACACACACACACACACACACCCCACACCAGGGGTTCCCAAACTAGGGGTCGTGATCCCATGTGGAGTGGCTTGATTTACAAATAGAGTCTTGAGAGAAACTCACAATCTCCTCTTCTGTTTCAGTCAATTACTTTACAGATTATTACTAGAAATATCAAAGACGGATTTTGTGTGCTAATTTGAAATGTCACATTCAGACAAGCCATGACTATTACAGTCTTTTTTACAAAAATGGACAAATCTCCCTATCCGTCTACCTCTGCTAAATAAACTAGTGCTGTCTCAAATCATATACGTTATATATTATGCTAGACCATTATTGAGTACTGACACTAACTGGTTTTCTTATTAGTGTTTGTATTTTATAAACCTCTCATGTTGCCTTCAAACCTACGTTTCTGCATTCTACATCTGTATTTTCTAGATTAATAAATAATTTAATTAGTAAATATAGTCACCATTGTCGATTTTGAGATGGAGTCCTTGACACCAGTGGAAAGGTTTAAAGAGAGACAGAGCTCGTCAGCGTATTTAACGTCACTGTGAAATTAAACGTCTGACACTTTGACCTGGAAACCTGCTGGACTGGGAAATTTTGGCTCTGACGTGCCGTCTAGAAGATGTCACTTTTATATGTACATAAGATACGTATTGAGTGTGTGTATATAATACTGTTTCACACCACCTCAACGTGGATTATTTCCTATAACAACACAACGCTTCCCACTAGACTGGTAAAGCAGCACAGGGGATATATTCCTTTGGTTTTTTGTCACTTCCATTACACACACAAAATGTTACTAACATAATAAAATGTTCAAATGTTTCAGTAGTCCTATATTATAAATGTGGAATTAAAAAAAAGTAGGCTTGGGGTCACAGGAAATTCATAATATCCATTTGGAGTTGTTTGCCCAAAAAAGTCTGGGAACCACTGACACACACACACCCAGACAGACAGACTGACACATGCATACACATGGTATTACCCCCCCCCAACACACACAGATACATACAAACATATACACTCACAGAGCACTTTACTAGGAACATTCTTCATGGTATGGATTCCACAAGATGTTGCAAACATTCCTTTGAGACATATTGATATGATTGATTCACACAATTCCTGCAGATTTTTCAGGTGCACTTTCATGTGGTGAATCTCTCGTTCTATCACATCCCAAAGGTGTTCAACTGGATTCAGATCCAGTGAATGGGAAAGCCACTGAAGAACACTGAACTTATTGTCATGGTCATAAAACCAGTTTGAGATGACTTTTGCTTTGTGACGTGTTGCATTATCATGCTGGAAGAAGCCATTAGAAGATGGTAAATTGTGGCCATGAAGGGATGCACACGGTCAGCAGCAATACTCAAATAGGCTGTGGCATTCAAGTGATGATTGATTGGTATTAACGGGCCAAAGTGTGACAAGATCATTCCCCACACCACTACACCACCTCCACCAGCCTGGACTGTTGACAGAAGGCAGGCTGGTCCATGGATTCATGCTGTTTGCACCCAAATCTGACCCTACCATCTGAGTGCCTCAGCAGAAATCAAGCTTCATCAGACCAGGCTACGTTTTTCCAGTCTTCAGCTGTCCAGTTTTGGTGAGCCTGTGCCCACTGCAGCCTCAGCTTTCTGTTCTTGGCTGACAGAAGTGGAACCTGACGTGGTCTTCTGTTGATGATGTGTCTTCTGTGAGATGCTTTTCTGCTCACCACAATTGTAGAGTGTGGTTATCTGAGTTACTGTAGCCTTTCTGTCAGCTCGAACCAGCCTGGCCATTCTCCTTTGACCTCTCTCATCAACAAGACGTTTCCGTCTGCAGACCTGCTGCTCACTGGATGTTTTTACTTTATTGCACCATTCTGTTGTGTGTGAAAATCCCAGGATGGGATTGTGGTTGATGGTTGATGAGAACATTACCTGAAGCTGCTGGCCTGTATCTGCATGATGGTATTAGATAACTGCATGAAAGAGTAGGAGTACAAGTGTTCCTAATAAACTGCTCAGTGAGTGCGCGCGCGCGCACACACACACACACACACACACACACATTAACCACCACCACCACCCCAACACACACACACACACACACACACACACACACAAACACAAACACACCACCACCACCACCACCCCAACACACACACACACACACACACACTTACTCTTCAAATAGTTTATACGCCTCCATGCGCTCAGTCTGAAGTGCGTAAAAACGTCGGACCAAACATTTGAAATCTGAGGGAACCTTTAAAAAACATCGTCAAATTATGAAACCATGAATAAGGGTTAAGTTAAAAAAAAACTAAGCATAAACCACTGGACTGGCCTACATTAAAGGCTAATATTCATCATAATAAAGAGCTCTTTAACGTACCATCGCTGCACCAGCGGTGCTCATCTCTCCTCTCACCAGCCAGCGAATTCATTTATTTTACTTCCGGGGAATGTCAGTAGGATATTGTCAAAATAAAAGTCAACCCTCGCCAACGCTCCGTTCACGACATTTGGAAACTCGGAATTTCCCACATTAGAGCGTTCACAGGAACTAAACTTCTGTCTTCCGTCGCTGTCTAAAAAAATGAAATTAAAGAGTTGTGTGGTTGGTGCTTAATTTATTTTTAAAGTGGATGTGATAATTCATGGTTATTAGCACTGAAAATTACATGAAAGAGCAGTTTGATCAGAAGTCTTGCAGAAAGCTTATTAATATTTTGTTTATCAAAGCATCACCCAGTACCAAATATAAACAGAAACTCAAAAGACGACTTAAAATCCTTAAATTAACATGTTATTTCTTGCTCTTAAGTTTCACTATGGGCGCCGCCATGTTGAAGTGACGTCACAGCCCGGATAAGTCGGAGCTCTGGATAAACTCCGAGTCGGAATTAGGAGCTGGAGAGCAGTTCATCTTAACTTCTGCTCCCACTTAGCGTTATGCTGCGATTTTAACTCGGAAGTGGGAAGAACACTGACACCTCTATGTTTGTCTTCTGTTAGACCCAATCTAGCCCGCTAATTTTAGATGATATGAGTGATGTACTGTATTTCCCTCCTCAGAGAGCGAACTGCTCTATCATCAATGCTATAGATTTGATCCAAAGCACACACTAGTACACACAGTGAAGGTGTTCAGTGGGTTTGAGGCCACTGGAGTTCCTCCACACCAAACCCATCAAATCATGTCTTTATGGATCTCGCTTTGTGCACAGGGGCACATATCGTGCTGGAACAGTAAAGGTCCTTCTTTCCCAAATTGTCCTTCTTTCCCTAAAACTGTTGGAAGCATACAATTTGTATGCTGTAGCATTAACTTCATCCTTCACTGGAACTAAGGGGCCCAAACCCTGAAAAACAGCCCCAGAACATTATCCCTCCTCCCCCAAACTTCACTGCTGGCACTGTGCATTCTGGTAGGTAGCGTTCTCCTGCCATCCACCAACCCCAGATTCATCCACATTTCCACTGCTCCAGAGTCCAGTGGCAGTGAGCTTTACACCACTTTACACCACTTTACACCACATTACACCACTTTACACCACTTTACACCACATTACACCACATTACACCACTTTACACCACTTTACACCACATTACACCACTTTACACCAGTCAATGCTTAGCGTTGCTCATAGGGATCTCAGGCTTGTGTGCAGCTGCTCTGTCATGGAAAGCCATTTCATGAAGCTCTTGACATCCGTTTCTTGTGCTGATGTTGCTTCCAGAGGCACTTTGGAACTCTGTCATGAGTGATGCAGAGGATAGGTGAGGTTTACATGCTACACGCTTCAGCACTCAGCAGCCCTGCTCTGTACGATTGCATACAGTTGAACAGGGCAGAAATGTTCATAACTAACCTGCGACACTGACCTGTGGCACCGAGCCACTTTTAAAGTCACCGAGCTCTTCAGTAACGTCATTGAGCTCCTCAGTAACGTCACCGAGCTCCTCACTAAAGTCACCGAGCTCTTCAGTAACGTCACCGAGCTCTTCAGTAACATCACCCAGCTCTTCAGTAACGTCATTGAGCTCCTCAGTAACGTCACCGAGCTCCTCAGTAACGTCACCGAGCTCCTCAGTAACGTCACCGAGCTCTTCAGTAAAGTCACCGAGCTCTTCAGTAACGTCACCGAGCTCCTCAATAACGTCACCGAGCTCCTCAATAACGTCACCGAGCTCCTCAGTAAAGTCACCGAGCTCCTCAGTAAAGTCACGAGCTCTTCAGTAACGTCACCGAGCTCCTCAGTAACGTCATTGAGCTCTTCAGTAAAGTCACCGAGCTCCTCAGTAAAGTCACCGAGCTCCTCAGTAACGCCACCGAGCTCCTCAGTAACGCCACCGAGCTCTTCAGTAACGTCACCGAGCTCTTCAGTAACGCCACCGAGCTCTTCAGTAACGCCACCGAGCTCTTCAGTAACATCACCGAGCTCCTCAGTAAAGTCACCGAGCTCTTCAGTAACGCTACCGAGCTCCTCAGTAAAGTCACCGAGCTCTTCAGTAACATCACCGAGCTCCTCAGTAACGTCACCGAGCTCTTCAGTAACATCACCGAGCTCTTCAGTAAAGTCACGAGCTCTTCAGAAACGTCACGAGCTCTTCAGTAACGCCACCGAGCTCCTCAGTAAAGTCACCGAGCTCTTCAGTAACATCACTGAGCTCTTCAGTAAAGTCACGAGCTCTTCAGTAACGTCACGAGCTCTTCAGTAACGCCACCGAGCTCCTCAGTAAAGTCACGAGCTCTTCAGTAACGTCACGAGCTCTTCAGTAACATCACCGAGCTCCTCAGTAAAGTCACCGAGCTCTTCAGTAACATCACAGAGCTCTTCAGTAAAGTCACGAGCTCTTCAGTAACGTCACGAGCTCTTCAGTAACGCCACCGAGCTCCTCAGTAAAGTCACCGAGCTCTTCAGTAACGCCATGAATTCTTCAGTGACGTCACCGAGCTCCTCAGTAAAGTCACCGAGCTCCTCAGTAACGTCACCGAGCTCCTCAGTAACGTCACCGAGCTCCTCAGTAACGTCACAGAGCTCCTCAGTAACGTCACCGAACTCCTCAGTAAAGTCACCGAGCTCCTCAGTAACGTCACCGAGCTCCTCAGTAACGTCACCGAGCTCCTCAGTAACGTCACCGAACTCCTCAGTAAAGTCACAGAGCTCCTCAGTAACGTCACCGAGCTCCTCAGTAACGTCACCGAACTCCTCAGTAAAGTCACCGAGCTCCTCAGTAACGTCACCGAGCTCCTCAGTAACGTCACCGAGCTCTTCAGTAACGTCACCGAACTCTTCAGTAAAGTCACCGAACTCTTCAGTAAAGTCACCGAGCTCCTCGGTGACGTCACCGAACTCTTCGGTAAAGTCACCGAGCTCTTCGGTAACGTCACCGAGCTCTTCAGTGACGTCACCGAGCTCTTCAGTGACGTCACCGAGCTCTTCAGTGACGTCACCGAACTCTTCAGTAAAGTCACCGAGCTCTTCAGTGACGTCACCGAACTCTTCAGTAAAGTCACCGAGCTCTTCAGTAAAGTCACCGAGCTCTTCAGTAAAGTCACCGAGCTCTTCAGTAACATCACCGAACTCTTCAGTAACATCACCGAACTCTTCAGTAAAGTCACCGAGCTCTTCAGTAACATCACCGAACTCTTCAGTAAAGTCACCGAGCTCTTCAGTAACGTCACCGAGCTCTTCAGTAACATCACCGAACTCTTCAGTAACATCACCGAACTCTTCAGTAACATCACCGAACTCTTCAGTAAAGTCACCGAGCTCTTCAGTAACATCACCGAACTCTTCAGTAAAGTCACCGAGCTCTTCAGTAACATCACCGAACTCTTCAGTAACGTCACCGAGCTCTTCAGTACGACCCAGTCTGAGTTTGTCTCTGGAGATTGCATGGACATGTGATTTATGAACCTGTTGTATTGTGTGTGGCTAAAACACCTGAAGTTAATAATTAGGAGGTCTGTCCACATACTATATATAAGCATTCATTTTCTTATCTGAAGAATAGTCTGTGATATAATATGCTACTTTCTTTACCGGCTTACAAACATCTGTCTGCACCATTTCAGGGTTTCATTACAGGAAAACAACACAAGTATCGATACAGAGCCTGGCCTGAAAGTACCCCAAGCTGCAGGACCAGCGCAGGGTCGCCAGTTAGGCCCATAATCACTGTGTTACAGCCTTTATTACAGCCTTTATTAAAGCCGCTCGGCTGCCTGACTCGCCGTCCTGCCCTCAGTGCGCTACGTCACGAGGCAGGCTTTAGGCGGACGTGTAGCTATGAAAATAGAGGAACAGCCACCGGCGCCATGTGTGTGTGTACCGCGGGACTCGGGGAAAGGTTAAAAAGCTGAAGAGAAGCGCCTGATTTTCTGCTGTTTTATTTACCGGGAGCTCAGCAGCGCGAGTCCGGCGGAGCGACGCGATGTAGCGGGTTTGAGTTTGTAAGTTGGCCGCTACAGTTGGAGCGAAGAGGAAACAGCCACCGATCCAGAAGTAAAACAACAGCTGGTGTGGAGTCATGGAAGGACGCACACGGGAAGGTGCAGGGCCAGATACAGACCAAGATCGGCAGTATTGTGAGCTCTGTGGTAAAATGGAGAACCTTATGAAGTGTGGTCGCTGTCGCAGCTCTTTCTACTGCAGCAAGGATCACCAGAAACAGGACTGGAAGAAGCACAAGCAGGTCTGCAAGCAGGCCGAAACCAACCCCGGCCACACACCACACACACCACACACACACTCAGCTCAACTTTGCCGAGATAACGTCAATAAGGAGCCGGAACCGCTGCAGAAACAGCAGAAGAGCTGTACGGTCTCAGAAAAGTCAACTGGGTCTTCCAAACCACATGTGGACACTGGAAGAAGTGCCCCACTGCTCAAGCCTGTGTCAGGAACCGTGAGCGCATGTGACCCTCAACAGACTGGTGATGATACTTCCAACGGGCAGACTATGTCTCCTCAGCAAAAACTGGCCACAGAATATATAGGCCCATGTATGAACAAGCATGGCATCTGTGTTGTGAACAACTTCCTTGGTGAAGAACTTGGACTCAGTGTGTTAGAAGAGGTTCGTGCTCTCTACATCTCTGGAGAATTTACAGATGGACAATTGGTCAGTCAGAGAAGTGACTCAACTAAGGACATAAGGGGAGATAAGATCACTTGGATCGAGGGAAAGGAACCTGGATGTGAGAAGATAGCTGTCCTAATGAGCCGCATGGACGATGTTGTCCGACACTGCAATGGAAAACTGGGAAACTACAGGATAAATGGAAGGACAAAAGTGAGTAACAGACATAAGTTTCTCTGCATTACATTAATATTATACCACTTAGAGCGATGTTTTTACAGTTTTAAGGCATGTCGATGAATGTTTACTACAAAATATAAGGTTTTAGGTCTGCTAAATTCCTCTAAGACAGTATGACACAGCAGTCTGGGATCAAGAAGCTTATCTTTAAACTTTATATTAACGCCAAAGAACACTGGAACTTGCAGACAGCTATTGCACAAACTCTGCCAAAATAGTTCGAGATAGTTTCCTACTGTTCAATATCTTTTAACTACTGAAATTAATTTTGCAAAATAGTTGGCCAACTTTAACAAAACTCAGTCTCTAATAGGGCTGCACACAAAAATCGTATTAAAATCATGTCACATAGAGTTGTTTTTCTGAAATCACTTTGTTTTCACAATGCACAAATCAGGTGGACCACAAAATGAACCATAAATGAATCGTAGTCAGATCACCTCTGAAGGTGGGCTGAGTACGGTTTGCTTGTGAGTCACTTTAGAGGGTTATGAGTTCATTCGTTGTGGTCGTATATGCACAAAAATGCTGAGTCATGGATCTGGTACCACATGGAGCACTGAAACAGACTAAGTGTGAAAACACCCTCAAACAGCATCGATTCTGCAGCATTTGCACATGGGAAACCATTGCAGAAAACTGTGCACACCTACTCCCCCCTATTTACTGTGAGCAATGTCTTTGGATGATATTACACATGACCTCATGCACACACACAGAGCATGGTGAGTCTACGGAAGAATAAGGGAATAAAAAAACATTTTCGAAAAGCTAAGCTGTGAGTAAATGATATAGTGACCGAAATGTGTGCTATAATGTGTGTTGTAGTGAGAAGGAACAAATTTACTTATACAGATATTGAATATTGTGTACTAAATATTTAATTCCAATTACTAAACAGACAACAGCAAAATCTATGAAATGAATGAATGAAGTAATGGCTGCACTTAAAAACTGACTGATGCTTTACACACAGAGGCAGATTTAGTGAATGTGGGGCCCTCGTTCGTTTCACCCATGCCCAAGATCAAATCCTGTAAGCCTCGAGCGGCTTATTTGCTTTATAAAATGACAACAGATATTATAAAATCCAGTGTACTATATACTAAACAGTTACAGTGTACAGTGTAATATACTAAACAATTCTTAAGCCGTGTAATGTAGATGACTAACATTGAGCTTTGGTTCCTAAGCAACATAACAGGCTAACACTAGGGTATTCTATGACTAGCTTAAGTGCAACAGTTTTATTGGATTAAATCCTGCCACTTTAATAAAGAATTCAATTAATGTGATACGATCACTAATGTGTGTATATTGAGGATTATACAATGGCTTTGAACACAGTTTAGCCAGTTATATTTTAGAACTGAAACTATCTATATAAAGGAACATTGGTGATAGCATCATGTACGGACTGTTGAGCCTACATAGCAGCGTTCTCTTCTAACTGAAAAAAGTCAGCAACCAGAAAATCATACTGAAGACCTTCCTTTCTACACAGTAGCCTATCGCTTGATTGCCTTGATTGACCTATCTGCCTTTACACAGTTGTCACTACGTAACAATGATAAAATAGTCCACTACAACAGTAGGGCTGCTATGGCATTACTGAAAATAATTGATACAAAAGCAAATAGCAGCCATTTTGGGAAGGCTTTCTACTAGGTTTTTGCATGTGTCCGTGGGAATTTGTGCCCGTTCAGTCAAAAGAGAATTGGCACTGATGTTGGATAAGAAGGCCTGACTTGCAATCAACGTTACATCCCAAAGGTGTTCTGTGGGTTTGAGGTCAGGGCTCTGTGCATACCATGTCTTACGGACCTCGCTTTGTGCACGGGGTACAGTCGTGCTGGAACAGGAAAGGGCCTTGTAAAGACTGCTGGCACATAGTTGGGAGCATGCAGTTGTCTTAAATGTCTTTAACATTACCCTACACTGGGTCTAAGTCCAAACCCTGCAAAACAGCCCCAGACCATTATCCCTCCTCCACCAAACTGTACTGCTGGCACTGTGTGTTCCAGTAGGTAGTATTCTTATGGCATTCACCAAACCCAGATTCATCCATCAGACTGCCAGATAGTGAAGCATGATTCATTATTCCAGAGAACACATTTCCACTGTCCAGTGGAATTTTTTAATGTTTTACATCACTCCAGTCGATGCTTGGCATTGGGTCTAGGTGGCATTTTAGGAGAGTGCCACATTTAAAGTCACAGAGCTCTTCAAAATGACCCATTCTTCTGCTACTGTTTGTCTATGGAGATTGTATGGATTGCTTGATTCTTTTTTGCAGCTGTTAGCAATGTATGTGGCTAAAAGACCTGATCTCAGTAATTAGGAGGAGTGTCCACATACTTTTGGCCATATAGTGTGTGTGTGTGTGTGTGTGTGTATACGGGCCCCTTCGAAAGTATTGGAATGGCAAAGCCAATTCTTTTTGCTATACATTGAAGACATTTGGGTTTGAGATCAGAACATGAATATGAGATGATGGATCAGAAATACAGCTTTCATTGCTGGATATTTACATCTAGATGTGTTAAACAACTTAGAACATGACATCTTTTGTTTAAACCTGCCCATTTTTCAAGTAATGAAAATATTGGAACATGTGATTGACAGGTGTTTCTTGTTGCTCAGGTGACCCCGATTAGATTGATTGTTTAAACAATTAATAGCTCTGGATGTCTACTTTTGATTTTAGCACTGGGTTTCACCTGTGAAGACTGCAACTGTTGTTCAAAAGGATAAACCAACATGAACACCAGAGAGCTGTCTATGGGAGAAAAGCTAGCCAATTTGAAGAATTGATCAAAGCCATTGCACATAGCCAATAGAACATTTTGTAATGCCCTGAAAAAGAAAGTACATCAGTGGTTTCTAACAACCAGACATGGAACAGGTCGGCCAAGGAAAACAACAGCAGTTGATCACAGAAACATTGTGAGAGCTGTGAAGAAAAACCCCTAAAAACAACAGTCAGACATGACCAACAACCTCCACAGGGCATGGTTGAAGGTATCACAATCCGCCATTTGAAGAAGACTTTGCCAGCAGAAATATAGTGTTTATACCACAAAATGCAAACTACTCATCAGCAGTAAGAATCAGAAGGCCAGATTGGAATTCACAAAAAGTAATACAGAGATGAACCACAAGAGTGGCTCCAGGAACCAGAATTAACCTCCTCCAAAGTGATGGAAAGGCCAAAATGTGGAGAAAGGATCTGCTTATGATCCAAAATATACAAACTCTTCGGTCAAGCACAGTGGAGGTAGTGTTATGGCTTGAGCTTGCATGGCTGCTGCTGGAACTGGCTCACTAATCTTTATTGTTGATGTAACTCAAGATAGTAGCAGCAGAATGAATTCAGAAGTCTACAGAAACTTTGTTTGCATCCAATATAATTGGGTGGAACGACATCATGCAGCAAGACAACAAGCCAAAACACACTGCCAACGTAACAAAGGACTTCATCAGGGGAAAAAAGTGGAAGGTTTTAGTCTGGCCAAGTCAATCACCAGACCTTAACCCAACTGAGCATGTAGTTCACCTCCTGAAGAGGAGACTGAAGGGAGAAAGGTGCCAGGTCCTAAGTTGTTTAACACATCTAGATGTCAGGAAATGAAAGTTGAAATTCTGATCTATCTCATATTCATTTTTTGATCTCAAAACCAAATGTATTCAGTGTATAACAAAAACAAGATTATTGGCCTTGCCGTTCCAGTACTTTTGGTGGGGACTGTGTATTTATAAACAGTGAGGTCCATAAATATTTGGACATTGACAAAGGTACTGTTATTTTAGCTCTCTACCACAGTACATTGGAGATGAAATTAAATCATTAATATCAGATTTCATATTTACTTTGTGGGTATTTACGTCCAAATCGGAACAGTGTAGATGTGAACAGTGTAGAATTCCAGAACTTTTTATATGTGCTTCCCCTTTTCAAGGGACCAAAAGTAATTGGACAAACTAACATAATCATGAATTAAATTTTCATTTTTAAATTTTCATTTTACTTGTTTGGTCCTATGCAGTCAGTGACTCCCCAAAGTCTGGAACTCACAGACCTCATTAGACTCTGGGTTTCTTCCCTGGCGATGCTCTTCCAAGCCTTTACTGCAGCTGTCTGCAGTTCCTGCTTGGTCTTGGGGCGTTTTGCTTTTAGTTTTGCCTTCAGCAAGTGAAATCAGAATCAGACTAAGCTTTTATTGCCAGGTGTACTCACACACAAACAAGGAATTTGACTTGATATGAAGCTTCCAGAACACACATACCAATAAGATGGCAAGACATATAATAATATAATTTACAAATATTAATAATGAGAGAGAATATCTAACACTGTACAGTAGACACAATAGGCTTAATATGCTTAAATTGCTTAAAAGGCTTAAATGCATGCTCAATTGAATTAAAATCAGGTGAATGACTTGGCCATTGCAGAACATTCCACTTTTTTGCCTTAAAAATGCCTTGGGTTACTTTTGAAGTTTGCTTTGGGCCATTATTCATCTGTACTGTGAAGCACTGTCTAATGGGTTGTGAAGCATTTGGCTGAATGTGAGCAGATAATATAGTGCTAAACACTTCAGAATTCATCCTGCTGCTTTTGTCACGTGATGTGACTACTTGGCCACACCTATTGTTTTTGCTATTGCTCTGATGGGTTTCTTTTAATTTTTTTCAGACTAATAATGGCTTGCTTCTCTTGGAGTGACAGCTCTTCATATTGACTTCATATGGTTGTACGTGTGTACGTATAATGTGTATATGGCACACAACACCTTAGGAACACCTGTTTATAAACTCATGCAATTTGCCAATCTGTCCATCATGTGGCAGCAGCAAAATGCTTACTATCATGCAGATATAGAAGAAGAAAAAGAAATTATATCATAAAATTATTAATCATTGTTATCAGTTTGATGTAAAAACTTTAAAACAGAATTGCTGATTCTGGTAACAGAATTTACCTTAGTAACAGATTTAATAAAACGAGGTAAACTGTATAAAAGTGTAACGCATTGCTAATCAGCATTTACTTTGTGGGAGATACACTCACCATCCACTTTAATAGGAATATCTGTACACCTGCTCATTTATACAGTTATCCAATCAGCCAATCACGTGGCAGCAGCACAATGCAAAAATCATGCAGCTATACAGGTCAAGAGCTTCAGTTAATATTCACATCAAACATCAGAATGGGGAAAAAGTGTGATCTCTCTGACTTTAACCGTGGCATGGATATTACTAGAAGGGCTGGGTTGGTATTTCAGAAACTGCTGATCTCCTGGGATTTTCACACACATCAGTCTCTACAGTTTACACAGAGGCACTTTAATAGGAACACGTGTACATCTGCTCATTTATGCAGTTATCCAATCAGCCAATCATGTGGAAGCAGCAGAGTGCATAAAATTATACAGATACAGGTCAAAAGCTTCAGTTAATGTTCACGTCAAACAGAATGAAGAAAAAGTGTGATCTCTGATGGGCAGGTTTGAGTATTTCAGACACTGCTTGTCTCCTGGGATTTTCACACACAACAGTCTCTAGAGTTTACACAGAATGGAGCGAAAAACAAAAAACACTGAGTGAGTGAAAGTTCTGTGGGTAGAAACCCTTGTTGATAAAAGAGGTCAGAGGAAACTGGCCAGATTGTTTGCAAGGAAGGCTATAGTAACTCCAATAATCACTCTTTACAAACGTGATGAGCGGAAAAGCGTCTCAGTATGCATAAAACATTGAACCTTGAGGTGGATGGGCTTCAGCCATCATTTTCAATCATCATTTTTAAAGAGTAAGCATTTCGATAGCTAATGATTTGTTCATAGCTATAATCACTTTTAAAGATGCTCAGCACCATTTAATAATTTCATAAATAAGCAGCGAGTGCATTTCAGAAACAATGCTAAACCTGTTGTGTTTTATTTTTTGGGTTACTGTGGGTTTCCTCCAGTTTCTTTCCACCTCCCGTGAAACATTACCCGTGGGTGCGAATGTGTGTGTTCATGGTGTTCTGCAATTGAATAGTTTCCCTTCCAGGGTTCCTACCTCACACCTAGTGTTCCTTTAGTAGTCTCTGGATCTTCTGTGACCCTGACCTGAATAAAGCGCTTACTTATTTTTTCTTTCCAGATTTTCTTGAATAAGAATTGAGAAAAATGCTTGTATAAGTTTAGTCAGTCAAATTTTTTTAGTGTGCATTGTGTATATATTTTTCCGTACAATACAAATATTTTATTTTATTATATATATTCAATATCAAATATTATATTTTTATTATTCTGTCAATAAATATGGTCTTTTTGAAGTTAAATGGACCTCATATCTTACCATGAATTGCATTAATACCATGATCATTTCAAGCTTTTCTTGATATAAAATTTTATCCATACCACCCACTACTATTTGGTAGTATGTGTGACTTGTGTATTGTTGATTTAACAGTTGGATTTGTGACTGTGAACAGTAATATTTTTATAATGATAGAACTTGGTTAGTTTGAGGCTATGTCTGTCTCCTTAGCTGTAGTTAACATTGTTACTTGATCAAATTATGAATGTTATTGTAAAAGTATTTTCAAAGCTATTCTGTTATTTGGTTATTTTTAATACTATACTTATTTTAATAAGTGTTTAATAGAGCTGGAGCAATCTCAGAACAGCTGTCACTCTGTAAACAATCTGGTAAAAGTGTGTACTTTACCATTACAGCATGGACCACGTGAGTCTAGTCAGTGCAGCTTTTAAATCATGCTTCTTGTTTGTTTGTTTTTTTTTAACTACTATTAAATTATTTATGCCTCAGCAAAAAATCATCTAAATGTGATTATTGAACAGACATCAAGAATCAGAGTTTACGATCGCAGTAAAGTTACTCAGCATTTGCCTGGGATTTTTTAAAAAAAGGATTTTCTGGTTGTTGAAAATAACATAAAATGCACATTATTTAACATTATAATGCATTTGCATAGGGTCCAATTTATACACAGACTAACCTGGGCTGTAGCCCGGGCCCTGGCAGAAAGAGATTGTAATATTTTCCTGGGTTGAGACGGGAATGAGAAGATGGGAGGCAGGCTTGAAAGAACTCAAATAGCATCTTTGCATTACTTTTGCTTTTCAGCAGTTTTATAGCACACATGCGTACACACAGCTCTGTGCTACTCAGCTCTCCCTCGTGGCTCTCATCTCTCCTCTCTTTATCCTTGCTGCTGCTCACTGAAACAGAACACTCGTTAGCCAAATTCCGCACATTCTGCATTTCCTCTGGCTCGCCCTCCATTCACAAACTGGCACTCAACCATGCCCCCGCTTTCACATACCTCCATCGCCCGACTCCCCCTGCTGAGAGAAGTAATCCACCACAGCCATCTGTGCCCCCGGCCTGTGGACCACCTTGAATTTAAACGGCTGAAGTGCCAGATACCTACGAGTTATCTGTGCGTTGGCATCCTTCATGCGGTGGAGCTACTGGAGCGGGGCGTGGTCCAAACAGAGGGTGAAGGCTCATCCCAGCAGATAATTTCGGAGGGTGAGGACCACCCATTTGATGGCTAGACACTCCTTCTCAATCATGCTATACTTACTCTCTTGCACTGAGCTGCTGATGTACAGCACGGGGTGCTCCTCTCTCTCCACCACCTAGGACAACACGGCCCCCAACCCTCTGTCCGTCGTGTCCATCTGCAAAACAAAAAGGGAGAGAGAAGTCAGGAGAATGTCAGAGTGGTCGGCCACAGAGTGCAGCTTTTAACTGAATAAAAGCCTGTTGGCACATCTCCAGCTCACCTTTTTAGTAAGATCAGTCAGTGGGCCGGTGACATCTGAATAATTAGGCACAAACCTACAATAATAGCCAGCCCCAGAAACTGTCTCACCTCCTTTTTGGTCACAATTGCTGCTGTCTTATCAGTTTGGGGACACACCTGCCCATGGCCCAAGGGGAAGCCCAGATACTATACTTCCACCCATCCAGTCACACACTTCTTTGGGTTTGCTTTGAGTCCTGTCTGTCTCAACAATGTCAAGACAGCCCTCAGATGCTGCATGTGCCATCATGGATTCTGTCCATGAGTCGCTGGAATATCACTGGGGCTCCGAACAGCCCAAAAGGAAGAGTCATGAACTGGTGTAATGCTAATGGAGTGGAAAAGGCCATTTTCTCATGAGATATTGGAGTCAAGGGGATCTGCCAGTATCCCTTTGTCAAATCCACTGTCGAATAAAAGCGAGCCGCACCTTACCAATTGAGCAGTTTGCAAATGCGTGGCATTGGGTATGCATCAAATTTAGACACCGCGTTGAGTTTAGAAAAGTCCACACAAAACTGGATCAAACCATCAGCCTTATGAGCCAAGACCACCAGACTGGACCAGTCACTGTGGGACTCCTCAGTTACCCCCATATCAAACATAGCTGTGAGCTCCTCCCGAACCACCTGTTTTTTTGTGCTCAGGCAAACGATAGGGACAGCTGCATACCACCACCCGGGGACGTCTCAGTGTGGTACTCTGTGAGATTAGTGCAACCAGGTAGGGGCGAGAACACTGGAAAATTCCGCCTGCAACTTGGCAACCTTCATAATTTGGGACAGTGAGAGGTGGTCTCCACAAGGGACCAGGGTGGATTGAGCAGCCATCTTTAGAATTACATCCGGTCCTAGCTCCTCCCTCTCTGTAACGACCGTTGCCAAAGCCACAGGGACCACCTCTCTCCATGGTTTATGGATATTGAGGTGTTAAATTTGCCACACCATGCCTCTATCTATTCGCCTTACCTCACAGTCAATGTACCTGTGCACTCTATCTCCCTGTGAAAATTGCTGTAGTTGATTTACCCCTGTCATACAGTCAGGACTGTCGTTCTTGGGCCTAACGCAAATTCTCCTGTGTTAGGTGACTCAAGGTGTGGAGTTTTTCCCTCAGGTCCAGAATGTATTGAATTTCACTTTTGCTATTAGAAGTTCCCTTCTCCAATTTTTTCCTAATGACGTCTAAGACACCATGAGGCTTGTGCCTGTACAATAATTCAAATGGGGAAAACTCCATGGAGGCTTGCGGGACCTCTCGAACTGCAAATAACAGGGGCTCAAGCCTCCCACACCATGCTACACTGCTGCAGAACCCATCCACACACATTCCCCTCAACAGTGTCTGAAAAGCTGGTCCATTTGTTTCCAAATTCAGTGGACGGGTGAGGTGGGAACTAACCACCGCCTCTATAGTATGTTTTTGTCCCAAGAATTGGATTGCACACCAATGCTGTGGTATGTACCCCCTTGTATACTCCCAGGTATATGGTATGTTGGGGACCCAGACTAACTCCATCACCTGGGATTGGTCCTGGAAATTCCCGGGCTCCCTGCACCACCAGCACACCGGCCCAGGCCTTACTCCCACACCTTTGGGCCCAGAGTCACCAACCTACCTGGAGGGGGTGGAAGAGAGAGACGGAAGAGCGGGATAGGGAAGCTCCGGGACCGGGGAACTGGTTTTGGGGGAATCTGCCCTTGTTTCCGTGGTGCAGGGGCAGGGTGGTGAGAAAAGGGGGAAGAACACAAGTGAGAGAGAGCGCAGGAGGGAGAAGAGAGGGGCTTGCCTGCCCCCGTCCAGCAGCCACCTTTGACAGGTGTCTTGGAGCTGTTCGGCAAATGCGAATGGGTGGCCAAGCACACTGGGCAGCGAGTGGAAGCGCTGATGGTGCTGTTCGGGTGTGCGGCTGACCCCTTCCAAAATGGCCTGCTTTAGGTCCAGGTACTCCAGCAAATTTGTGACCAGAAGCTGTTGGGCTGCAAGCTGGTCTTCTGTGACACACTTGAAGAGCTCAATGAATGCCTCCAGATCATCCTGCAGTCCCAATTTCGAGAGCGTGACATGGGGCATGGCCACGGCGGCCCCGGGGCTGCTCCTGGAGTACCCGCAGGTTGGACCAGGCTCCATAGCACCTGCCAGTCCTCTGCCTGAACTTGGAGCAGGGCCTGAAAGCGCTGCTCCAGCTCGAGGAGGGCCTGGAGTTGCATCTGGAAGATGCCGGCGAGGGTCTTGACAATCTCAGTGAGTGGCGAGGACTCCATGACGGCAAATATTCCTCAAAATCCCAGGTTTCAGCACCAGTGCAACACTTTTCTGGGTTGGGACGGGAATGAGGACACGGGAGGCATGCTTGGGAAAACTCAAATAGCATCTTTATTTCGCTCTTTGCTTTATTTCTGCTTTTCAGCGGTTTTATAGCACACCTGCACGCACAAATGGCTCTGTGCTGCTCAGCTCTCCCTCATGGCTCTCATCTCTCCCCTCTTTATCCTTGCTGCCACTCACTGAAACACAGAACACTTGTTAACCAAATTCTGCATAGGTGTGTGATCCTTACCACTCACTTTCTCCAGCTGTGCCCTCCATTCACAAACTGGCGCTCAACAACACCCCCGCTTCCACATGGGGCCACCAATTTAATCAAAAACTAAAAATAAATATTTGGGATTTCACTCCAGCAATCAGAGTATTTTCAAAGAAATATTGCTGCTGGCTTGTCCAAGTTCAGATACTCTGTTGAAGAAGGTGCTTTGATTTGTTTAGTTGTATATTGGTCATATTTGGCTTGTTTTTATTGGTTTAGATTTTGGCATTGCAAGGTTTACAAACTCGCACAGGTGCGGTCACAGAGATAGTGAATAGTAATGTGCAAAACATAGCACCTAATGCACTGTACAGTGCCTGTAGCAACAGCATTCACATGCCTATTCTTAATGCCTGTGTAGCGTTGCTGGTGGTCTCACCTGTGCTGCCCAAGCACTGAATGCAGACACACCAATGATGTTCCAGTGAGAAATTGCCAGCCATTTTGTTGTTAGCATTTAAACAGTCACTAAGGTCTGGAAACAATGACGACTCTGTGGGGCAGCTGAGAGAGGAGAGTGCAGTTCTCAGATGCAGCACTGTGACCTGCATTCCAACACTCACAAGGGCTCAGTCAAACTCGTGCAAGCCTGAGGCAGTATGAGACACACCCACAGGCTCCTCGCAGGCACTGTGCCCCCATTTGACGTGTTGGGTGGGCTCTAAACAGTGTCCCCATAAATAAAGGGCAGGGAGGCTTCTGTGAGTCTTGATGTTCTTTTTATGACTTCCTGGATAAGTTGTTGATGAACTCTTGGAGGAGTTTTGGTAGGTTGATCACTTCTGGGAAGATTCACCAAGTTTTTTCCATTTGGAGTTTGCTAGAGTCCCAGAATTATATATATTTTAATAGCTTACTTTCTTATTATTTAAATTTAGCTTGCAGATAATTTGAAGAAAAAAATACCTTTTGTAATACTGTAGATGATATGCATGCTGACTTTTCTAAGGCAGCTCTTTGTCTTTCCTTTCAGGCAATGGTAGCTTGTTACCCTGGCAAGGGCACTGGATATGTGCGGCATGTGGACAACCCTAATGGTGACGGGAGATGTGTTACATGCATTTATTACTTAAATAAAGACTGGAATGCCAAGGTATGTAAAATCACTAGACAAGGCAAATCCCAAATTAATAATGGCATTAAGATATAGTGTTTCACATAGTTTAGGTCTACATGGTGTCAAATGTACGTTGGGCATAATATGATAGATTGGAGGTAACATTTTTCTGCATTTCTCTGTTTTGAAATTGCACAAGAAGATTGTGGTAATTAAATATTATTTAGCATATACAGAACGCTCTTAATATACATGATATTCTATGAACACCACATAAGTGCCAGGAATGGTGAATATCACCTGAATAACTACATACTTGCGCATGTACACATGCAAGGCAAGACCGTGCAACAAAGCCATGAAATGATCATATGACATACGACATATTTGCTATAAATTCTGTTGTCATACATGTTGTTCTGTTGTTACCTGTAACCTTCCTGCCTGATCAGTGCTGGTTCTGAATGACCTGGAGGTTACACAGTGTTCATAGAACTGCAGTTACATCACTATTTCACCCCTCCTAATCCCTCAGGTACAGTGAATATCACCTCGATATTTTTAGGAGCAACGTAGATGCTGTGAGTGGCACAAGTCACTGTCGGGTTTACTGTACAGAGCATACTGAGCATGACAAAGAATGCTCTTCAGATTCACATTCATGGAAAGGTGATGTCAGTTGGTTTTAGTTTACCAAAATTGGGTGATATGACAGTGCATGCACAACAAGCTTATCACCAAGGCATGCAGTTCTCCTTTTCTTTTTTGCTGAAGTGAACTCGTAAAAATACAGTCTTTTGAGAAACTGATTTCTGCTTAGAATCCCACATGGGCTCTGAAGTGACTCAAGCCTTTCAATTTCTTGTGTATCCCTCTAGTATGTGTGTTCTATGTGTGTTTTAGTGGAGAAAAATAAGAAGAAAATTCTTAACGAAAACAATAGGGCTCCACCTGATGCTTGGCCCCTATAAATCCTAACAATTACAATAGAGGTTAGAAGCACTTTGTGTTTGGACACATAATAAGAAGAAGAAAAAGAAGAAGAAGAACCAGAACATAACCAGTAGGGTACTGTCACTTTATTCTTAAATCCCTAATAATAATAATAATAATAATAATAAGAGGGAAAAATTTAATCCAGCATTCCTGAGATCCTGGGCCACCATGCCTAAATTTTTTCTGAATTGAGAACATTTTTAATTTTTGTGCAAATACATTACAACAGTTCTGAGTTACAGCACTTTAAGTAAACCGTGCAAATTATCATAGATTTTAAAGGCTGCAAAAAGCAAATGTTCATGGCCTAAGTTAAAGAATCAGGAGAATTTTTTTTTAACTGTAAACCTTATTTTACAATAGATGTGCTTTTTTATGTAAGAAGACATGAATAGCACTCTCCACAAATCCACTTAAAGATTACACCTAAAAGAGTACACACATACATATATGTACAGTGCCTTGCAAAAGTATTCAATCCCCTCTGTGCTCTTAAAGTAAAGTTTAAATTAGTCAAATAAGTCAAATTTTATTATTTGTCAACGTATCTTAAAAAAATTAAAAACTGAAAAATGTTGCTTGCATTCAACCCCTTCAGTACTTGGTAGAACCACGTTTTGCTGCAATAACAGTTTTAAATTTGTTGGGGTAAGTTCCTACCAGCTTTGCACACTGTTTAGGAGAGATTTTCACCCATTCTTCCAGGCATACTTGCTGCAGGTTCTTCAGGTTGGTTGAATGTTCTTTGTTGACTGCAATTTCAAACAATGCCACAGACTCTCAATGGGATTCAGATCTGGACATTGACACTTGGTCCCTGTAGAACATTTAACTTTTTGTTTTTAACCACTCCTGCATTGCTTTAGCCTTGTTTTTGACCATACTGAAAAGGTGAAGTTTCTTCCAAGCTTTAGTTTTTTTTTTTAAGTAGACTGAAGAAGGTTCTCTTGTAAGAACTGTATTTTGTCCCATTCATTCTCCCTTCAATTTTGATAAGAAGTCCAGGTTTTGAGGATGAAAATCTTCCCCAGAACATGATGCAGTATCTCAATCTTGGTCTTATAACAACAACAAAAAATAAACATCTTTACTGGGTCACTCTCGTGCTTTCATATGGCTCTTCTTGATTAATGGTTTATTTCTAGCCACCCTCCCATACAGTCCTGAATTATGCAGAACTCTTGAAATGGCTGTCTGGTGCGCTTTCACTCCACTCTCAGCCACTGTGCACTGTAACTCCTTCAGAGTGACTGTTGGCCTCACTGTGGCTTTCCTCACCAGATGTGTATTGATTATCTATTATTTAGAAGAAAAAATTCTTTTGCAAGAATTGAGTGTGTGTGTGTATACACACTCAGGTCCATAAGAATTTGGACAGTGACACCATGTAATTTTTGTAATTTTGTGGCCTGTTTCCTTATTCCTCATGGGAAACTTAATATGCGATCCAAAGAAGTGTCCATGCAGGTGAAGGAGGCCATCATTAGGATGAAAAAACAAAACAGACCTGTCAGAGAGATAGCAGAAACTTTAGGAGTGGCCAAATCAACAATTTAGTACATTCTTAAAAAGAAGGAATGCACAGGTGAGCTCAGCAACACCAAAAAGCCTGGAAGACCACAGAAGACAACTAAAGTGGATGATTACAGAATTCTTTCCTTGGTGAAGAAAAACCCCTTCACAACATCTAGCCAAGTCAAGAACATTCTCGAGGAGGTAGGCATCAATGTTTACAATCAAGAGACGCCTTCATGAATGTAAATACAGAGAGTTTACCTTAAGATGCAAACCACCGGTAACACTCAAGAACAGAAAGGCTAGATTAGACTTTGCTAAAGAACCTCTAAAAAAGCCTGACCAGTTCTGATGCAAGATTAACTTGTACCAGAATGATGGGAAGAAAAGAGTATGGAGAAAGAAAGGAAGGGCTCACAGTCCAAAGCATACCACATCATCCGTTAAACATGTGGTGGCAGTGTTATGGCATGGGCATGTATGGCTGCCACTGGAACTGTTTCACTGTTGATTATAACCAAAGAGCTTCTTAAGGCAAAGAAATTAAATGTTCTTAAATGGCCATAAATGGTCCTTAAAGTCAGTCCCCTGACCTCAACCCAATTGAGCTGCTTTTCACTTACTGAAGACAAAACTGAAGGCAGAAAGACCCACAAACAAGCAGAAACTGAAGGCGGCTGCAGTAAAGGTCTGGCAAAACATCTCAGGTGAGGAAACTCAGCATTTGGTGATGTCCATAGGTTCCAGACTTCAGGCAGTCGTTGACTGCAAAGGATTTGCATCTAAGTAATAAAATAATCCTAATATTTATAATTGTTAATTTGTCCAAATACTTTTGAGCCTGTGAAATTGGAGGGACTCTGTGGCTGTAATTAAAAAAATGGCTGTAATTCCTAAACAGTTAATGCAATATTTTTGTTAAACCCCTTGAATTAAAGCTGAAAGTCTTCACTTCAGTCACATCTTGATTGCTTCATTTCAAATCCATTGTGGTGTACAGAGGCAAAATTACCAAAATTGTCACTGTCCAAATACTTATGGACCTGACTGTACATATAAGGTTTTATTCTTGAGTTGAAAAAACTGTGGCTTTCCTCAACAGCTGTGTATTGATCATTTATTATTCAGAAGAAAAAATTATTTTGCAAGCCACTGTATATTTGTGTTTTTATATTTATACACACACATACTGATCAGCCATAACATTAAAACCACTGACAGGTAAGTCCTGTATGTTGCGAGTTGGGGCCTCCATGGATCAGACTAGTTTGTCCAGCACATCCCACAGATGCTTGATTGGATTCAGGTCTGGGCAATTTGGAGACCTTGAACTCTTTGTCATGTTCCTCAAACCATTCCTGAACAATTTTTGCAGTGTGGCTGGCAGCATTATCCTGCTGAAAGAGGCCACTGCCATTAGGGAACACCGTTGCCATGAAGGGGTGTACCTGGTCTGCAACTATGTTTAGGTAGGTGGTACGTGTCAAAGAAGCATCCACATGAATGCCAGGACCCGAGGTTTCCCAGCAGAATATTGCCCAGAGCATCACACTGCCTCGACGCACACGCACCCGGCCATCCACATTATGTAAAATAAAACATGATTTATCAGACCAGACCATCTTCTTCCATTGCTCCATGGTCCAGTTCTGATGCTCACGTGCCTATTGTAGGTGCTTTCGGGAGTGGACAGCAGTCAGCATGGACTCTCTGACTGGTCTGCGGCTACACAGCCCCATATGCAGCAAGCTGCGATGCACTGTGTTTTCTGACACCTTTCTGTCACAGCCAGCATTAACTTTTTCATGCTACAGTAGCTCTTCTGTGGGATCAGACCAGACAGGCTAGTCTTCGCTCCCCACGCGCACCAGTGAGCTTTGGGTGCCCATGACCCTGTCGCCGGTTCACTGGTTGTCCTTCCTTGGACCACTCTTGGTAGGCACTCACTGGTATAAAAGCTTTATTATAATATAATATATTTCTTATAATATAATAGCTTTCTTTTTACAACTCTTTCATAAAGCTTTGCTGAGTGTCCAGGATATAGCTGTCTCATGGACATTTTCTCCCATCCTTGCTGTGAATCTGTTCCCATTGGCCTTTTGGTTACTTCTCTGACTAATGCCCTCATTACATGGTTTCGGTGGTTGGCCTCTTCTAGGTAGCATCACGGTTGTACCATATTATTTCCATTGTTAAATAATAGATCTAATGGGGATTCTCAAAAATTTTAGATTTATTTATTTATTTTTTTTTAAGAACCCAACCCTAAATGGTGCCTCTCCATCTTCATGATACTGTTTGTTAAGATGTTCTCTAGCACTCTCTGGGCCTTGCAGAAACAAGTCTAATTATTTTGAGATCACATGACACTTTAATTGCATGTAAGTGGCCTTCTATTAACAAATTGTGTGACCGCTTAAGGAAATTCTTTGCACAGAGCTTACTTGGGGGTTTCACAGCAAAGAGGATGACTATTAATCCAGTCAAGCATTTTCTTTTTATTTGACAATATTTAAAAACTGTAAATCTTTAGTCAGTGCTGACATTATAGACTGTTTTTTGCACATCATTAAAATAAACTGCCAATTAATGTTTTAATTCAATACAAGGATTGTTCTGGGAGGTTGTTTTTAACCTTGTAACCAGTGTACTTGATCAGTCAGAGCTGCTGAAGGCCATATTCTAGGGTTGGGTACTTGCATATCTTGTCCTTTACATATTTACTGAAACTTGACAAAGTAAATTTATGTTGATTTCTGCTTTTATTTTTTACGGTCAAGTTGATGAAGCTGTTTGATCCTCCTGTTTTTAATTGGCTGGGGAACTGACTTTGAGTGCTTTATTGGCAGCTTCAGGAAGCTCCAGGCTAGGTTCCATGTGTATCAGGACATTTCACAGATCTGACTGACTGTTAGAAAGCATTGATTTTGGGTCTCCCTCCACCAACCACCCTCCTTGTGTTCTCCTTATATATATATATATATATGTATGTATAATGTTTGAGTGTGTGAGAGAGACAAATGCATGTTTATATTGATTTCAAGTAACAGTGATCTTTTTAACCACATGCAGTGCAGTATTTATTATCAGTTGAATTTTTTAGCTTTGTGTTAAAAATTATTTATCTGCTGACCACTAGTGTTATTCACTTGCTAAGTTTGGATTTCAGCATAATGCATTTTCTTGCATTTCAAATGCCATTTGCTCATAATTCCCTTTAAATCATCTTTCCTCCCAGGAACATGGTGGTATCTTACGGATCTTTCCAGATGGCAAAGCCCAGTTTGCTGACATTGAGCCCCTATTTGACAGACTGCTGTTTTTTTGGTCAGACAGACGGAACCCACATGAGGTCCAGCCTGCATACGCCACTCGGTCAGTTACCATGGCAACTGCTATGGCACTTACTGTACATTAAACATCTTAATCTTAATATCTTAAAATTATATGTAGTAAACCAGTGGTTCTCAACCTTTTTTCACCCGTGGACCCCTAACATATTCTGACTGATCCCATCAATGTTAAACATCAGTGTTATATATTTCAAATATATATATATAATATTTATAGACATTTTTAAATCTGGGGTAAGCAGTAAAATGTTCCCATATTTTATTGCTAATATTATACTTAATATGATGATCACTCTGAATGGATTTTCTGAAATTTAATGGGCCTAAAAAAATTTATTCAAAATATATTTTTGAAATATTTAAGAAAAATACCACTTATACATATTTTAAATATTTTCAGAAACAATCCCACAGACCCCCTGTAATTACGCAACAGACCACAAGGGATCTATGGACCTCTGGTTGAGAAACACTGTAGCAAACAATTCAATTTTGCAATTTTGTGCTACATGAATATGCTGATGTGGTTAAAATTCTGTGCAGGTATGCTATTACTGTGTGGTATTTTGATGCTGATGAGCGAGCTCGGGCTAAAGAGAAATACCTAACTGGTGAGACTCATGCACTCTCACACAGACATTAAAAATATGACTCAGGACTAATGGTTGATCTGTTCATGATATATATTTCTAAAACAGTGTTCTTTCTCCTGGTCTGACACTTCACTTTTCTCCCATTAAAATAGCTTTTATTTAGACAGAGAAAAAAGGTTAATTACAATGAATCTGACTCTTTAAGGTGCAGTAGAAAAAGGGGGAAAAGTGGAGCTGAACCGGTCGACTGAGCCATGCTAATGAACAAGAGTTGAACAAACCTGCTGAAAGGATGAGGAAAAGAATGAAATGGAATAGGTGTTAACCTTCAGAATGTTTTTTACCTGCTGCTTGAAGACATGAATACCGTACAAAGGAAGGACAAAAATGACTGTGCTCCATCTTAATTGTGCTAGTGCTGTGCTAAATGAGCAGGCATGCAATAACCCACCACTGCATGTGTAGGAACATATACAAAGTGTTTAAATTAAGTAAGTGTGTCTGTGCTGCAATCAGGAAACAAGAAGTCATTTGTAAATATAATAAATTCTCAGACAGCCCAGAAGAAACATGATACAGTGTACTTAACATCCAAAGTATACATGAGTATACAACAATTACAATTGCATTATTTATTCCGGTCTGTTTTTTTGATGGATACAACCTACGCTTGTCCAATCCAGGTTATATGGAATTCTTTTTGCACCCATTGTCTGGTGATAGCATATTTGTAATGTCTTTGCCAATGTTGAACAATATGAATGTCTGTTATCACAGACATGATGTCTTCTGTTTGTGATCGATTCCTCCATCTTAGTTTACAGCTCTGAATTTAAATTTAAAAAACACCCTTTTTTGTTGACGGTGATGCCACAATTATCAGACATTAGCAGCGTGAAATACTGACATACCAAAATTCTTTCATTTGTACAGGACCTCCTCAGACATACTGAAAATGTGAATATCTCATGGTTTATAGACAATAGGTTAATACAAGCTAAAACATTCAGCTCAATAATTTAATAATAATGCAGAGGGAAAACAGAGATCTCCCTGCAGCTCAGATCAGGCATGTCCTTGCAATACAACACATATTCACATATTGCATTTAGCATCATTTAGTAGTGTGGCATATATAGCAATATAGCATAATTTAATACGCAGAGATTGCCCTTCACTAAAACTGTATTGCGTAAAAAGGGGCCCCTAGTAAAAAAACAAGAATAGAAGAAAGCTGGGGTTAGTACAGCAGTCAGCTTTAGATCATTTCACATCTTTTACTTATTCAGGTCTTAATATCTGCAGAAGATCTACACAGTGCACACTGGTCATTCATAGCTTAAATGAAAGAAGTCACTTGGGCCTTCAAATACATTGAGATAAATGACTAAATTTGTCTAATTCATATTAATTCTGAGAACTGTAAAACCAGACATTTTCAAAAAAGCCGTTTTTGTTTGTGTTTATTATTACAGTGTAAATTGTCCTGAAGGAATGTTTTCTGTAGCGGGACAACTTAATAGACTTGATTAATACATGAAACAAATTGAGGCAGTTATCTAACAGCATTAAGGGTGTCTGCAGCAATTTCTACAGGTTTTTTTTTTAACCCAAAACCTACCAAACATATCTAGTTTTTTTTATTACATTATTATAATAATCACCAATTTTTCTTTATTAATTCTAATGCTGTTAATTGGTGATTTTTGCTTGTAATAAAATCTGTCGACTAGATTGGAGCAGTGTAAAAGAAATAATGTAGCTGCTTTTAACAAATGTGAACAAAATGATTTAAATTATATTAATTACATTAATAGAATTTTTAGGTTTATTACTTCATTTGTAAAACCTAAAGGTCCTTTACAAATTATAAATCATAATGCAGTTTATAAATTACCACCATTAGCTGTCTGTTTTAGATTTATATCATGAAAAAGTACATCCTGGGATGATCTAAGCTTACACTCTTCATTGTCTTCATGAGCGTGTAAAGAGAAGGGAGGGCTCTTCAAACGAGCACCGAAGGGAATGTGACCTTATACAGCAGCCTCATAGGGTATGAAAAACCACCAATCAGGACGAGCTGTTAAGGCTATAGAAAATAAAAAAGATTATGGGGTAAAAGGTGAGCACTGAGCAAAAACCTCTGGAACAAGAGGTTCAGTATTTCAGAACGCATCGTGTTGCACAAAGGGAGAGTCAGGTCGTTTTTGAGATTTCATCAGAAAAAGCCACTGTACATGGCAGTCTGAAATTTCACATGCATATAATGATGTAGTTATAAAGAATCATGAAAAGGAGATATTAATGATAACATTGATATGTTCTCATTACTAACTTTTAATGTTTGACCTAATTCTGAAGTACATGCTGGCAACTAAAACCATTAGGGTACAATATGAAAGTAGTAGTCCCTGTTTTGCAAGTGCTGCTGTAATGCCCCGTTGGTACACGTCCAGAAATTGATTTTTGCTGCCTCACAGCTCCAGGGGTCCCCGGTTCGATCCTGAGCTTGGGTTACTGTCTGTGCGGAATTTCAGTGCATGTTCCCCCTCTGTCTACACGGGTTTCCTCCGGGTTTCCTTCCACCTCCCAAAAACATGCAGGTGGGTGGATTGGCTAAGATAAATTGCCCCTAGGTGTGAATGGTTGTGTGAGTGTGTGTGTGTGCATGGTACCCTGTGATGGACTGTGATCGACAGGGTGTATCCCTGCCTCACGCCCAGTGTTTCTGGCTCCGGATCCACGGCACCCCTGACCGTATAAGCAGTTAGAGCAATCTCTGAAAAATAACCCATTCAAAAATTACTACTGTTTAGTCTGGCTAATCTCTGTCCCAAATGAATCACAAACAGAAATAAATCTTGAAATGTGTATGTGTGTATGAAAGAGGGTGGAAGGAGGAGGGTGGCATTCTGCTCTCCCGACAAATCAGAAAACTAACCAATCACAGGTATTGGTGAGCTCGTGTATAAGTTACAGAAAAGTATGTAAAGGGTATTGCTCTCTTCCAAGTGCTTTCAGATGCCCTGACACTGCATGAGCAGCAGTTTGAAAAGATACAGTGGCTGCCTTTATGTTTGTAAGAAAAGCATGTATTAGCATCACCCATGCCAAATGAATGTATATCCACTTTAATAGGAACACCTGTACACCTGCTCATTTATGCAGTTATCCAATCATTCACTAATGTGGCAGCAGCACAATGCATAAAGTCATGCATATACAGGACAAGAGCTTCAGTTAATGTTCACATCTCTGTGACTTTAACCATGGCTTGCTGGTGCCAGATGGGCTGGTTTGAGCATTTCATAAACTGCTGATCTGGGATTTTCATGCACAGCAGTCTCCACAGTTTACACAGAATGGTGCAAAATACAAAAAACACTGAGTGAACGACAGTTCTGTGGGTGGAAAAGCCTTGTTAGTAAGAGAGATCAGAGGAAACTGGCCAGGAAGGATATAATAACTCTAATAAACACTCTTTACAATCTTGGTGAGCAGATGAGTATCTCAGCAGTGTGGGTGAGTCTGTGCTCATGAGAGCCTCAGATTCCTGTTCTTGGCTTACAGGAGTGGAACCTGATGTGGTCTTCTGCTGTTGTAGCTCATCCACCTCAGTGTTTGATGTGTTGTGTATTCTGAGATGCTTTTCTGCTCAGTACAGTTGTAAAGAGTGAGTATTTGAGTTACTACAGGCTTCCTGTCAGCTCAGACCAGTCTGGTCATTCTCCTCTGATCTCTCTCATCAAGTAGGTGTTTCTGCCTGCAGATCCTCTGCTCACAGGATGTTTTTTGTTTCTCACACCATTCTGTGTAAACTCTAGAGACTGTTGTGTGTGAAATTCCCAGGAGATCAGCAGTTTCTGAAATACTCAAACCAGCCCATCTGGTACCAACAACTATGCCACAATCAAAGTCAGAGATCACACTTCTTCCCCATTCTGATGTTTGATGTGAACATTAACTGAAGCTCTTGACCTGTATCTGCAAGATTTTATGCATTGTGCTGCTGCCACATGATTGGCTGATTGGATAATTACATGAATGTGCAAGTGTACAGGTGTTCCTAATAAAGTGGACGGTTAGTGTATATTTATAATGACTGGCCATTGTCATAGCCCTCTCCTACCAATACAGTACCTGTCTGTTTTTATTTTTTTAAATGAAGGTGAGTCAAATGAAACCTTTTTTTTATTTTGCATTGTTTATTGCACATAGGTGTCACAAAATGTACATCATATTTCTCTATCTGTGCTGCCGCCTGTGAATGATTATTGAAGACTCACATAAATTACAGCTGTGTACAGTCTCTTTCTCTAATTTATGTTGCACTTTTAGGGTTTTAATTTGACTCACCCATGTATTTAAATTTTCTATAATAAAATATATTAATTTTTACCATATAGTGTTTTGATTTGATTAGAGAACTGCGTATTCAACAAAATGGTATTTTTAATATAATTCTTTCTCTGAGATTTTTGCCAAAACATTCATGTGATGTACTTAGATGTCCTTTAATTGCTAGAAAAAAAATACCTTAGTCTGTAAAGACTTTGTTTTATTTCTTTACATCTACAGTGTCCAGTGATAATTATTTACACTGCTGAAAAAAAAAGATAAAAAATATTTTCATATGTCACATATACAGTTTGTAGAGCCTTACGGTAATCTTTGATGTTGCTTTTCAAAACTGAGTTACAGTAATTCATTATATATACAATACTGTGCAAAAGTTTTTTTGTTTGTTTGTTTGTTTTGTTTTGTTTTGTTTTGTTTTGTTTTGTTTAAGCCTAAAGTGAACGGTGAGGTTGTAGGTCTGAGCTGGCCAACTTAATTCTGTAAGTGCTTTCACTCCAGGCAGGTCTTAATCATGTTTGAAATGTATTTGGATGGTTATCAGATGAAATTTGATTTGTGATTCATAATGACCTGTATTTAATTTAAACATGCATTCATATGACTGAATATTGAAATATATGCAATAAATTGTGAAATTTCCTAAGTCATTAAAAATTCATCTGACTTTTCTATTGACTCAATGGAAATCAGATTTCAGTGACTTTAAGTACCACCTTTGCTTTTGCCAGTACTCACGCAATAATATTAACTCAAAAGTGATGTTAAAGCAAATAATAATAATAATAATAATGAAAAGAAGTTAGCATGTTTTATATTTCAGCATAAAAAATGGTAAATACTGAACACAAAATATTTCACTGTGAAATATAGAAAATACATATGACAAACAGCTTTTTACGGACGTGTGCAGGATGTGCTTTAACTCTAGAACTTTACACAGGCATTGAGGATACTGTGGCCTCTCTCTTCACTAGACTCAAATATGTATGGCAAATTTGGGGCTAGCAATTGCTGAAAAGGGGCCTCACCTTGCCAAACAGAGGTCACTGTCACAGGCAGGATGTGCTGAGGTAAAAATTAAGCATTAATCTATTAGTACCGACTAGGGTTGTGGTGATACCAGAATGGATTCATCTCAGCCATGCTTTCATTACCTTTTACTGTGTGTATGGTTTGTAATGTGGAATGTGATTTGCCAAGGGAAAATGGCATCACTGTACTGAAATATAGAATTGAAAGTATTGACACTTCTGGAATCAAACCATTTTTTATGTTTAAGAATTGAAAAATTACCAAAGTTTTGCATCGTGCAACCCTACTACTGACATTCTACAAAGCTATGAAGATCTTGGAGAGGTGAGCAGATTCTAATCATTTCTTTGTAGATTTCAAGAAAATCTACTACAAAGGGAAGTTAATTTTTAAACCTCCACATTCATACCAATTGTACAATACAGTAAGTCATACGTTGTGTGATTGCAGTGTTAATGCCAGCTCTAGGGTCAGGGTACGGTATAGAATAGTTGATATATTGGACATGACATATTAATGAGACATGAGACAAAGGTTCAGTGTCAAAGACTCACAGTCCACTTTTTTAGGAACACCAGTACATCTGCAGATCTTTAGTACATGATTGGTACATCTTATCTAATCAGCCAAACATACAGCAGCAGCGCAGTGCAAAAATCATGCAGATTCAGGTTTCAGTAAATGTTCACATCAAACAGCAGAATGAAGAAAAATGTTATCTTTTCCTGTGTAAAGCACCTTGAGAGGCCTTTTTAAAGGCACTGTATAAAATTTATTATTATTATTATTATTATTATCATCATCATCATGTGACTTTGATCATGGTATGGTACCAGAAGGGATGGTTTGAGTATTTCAGAAACTGCTGATCTCCTGGGAGTTTACACAGAATTGTGCAAAAAACATTGAGTGAATTCATTGTGATGAAACCGTGTGACGATGACAATTTGAGACAATGTTTATTTTATTACATTCGTAATGCATTTTCCTTCTTTACTGTTCTTGTGTTATTTATTTATTTAGCACTATTATTCTTTTTTAATATTTGCTTACTTGCACAGTCTCGATGTCAACTGCTCAGAATTTCACTAGGCGCTGTACAACAGCATATGTGACAAATTAAACCTTGGAATCCTTGCATCCTAAAATGTTTATATGTTTGTAATTATATTTCTTATGCTCATATGTGTAAAAGATTCTGATACCATTTTGTATACATACAGTATGTTTTGTATATATACAGTATGTTCCAGAAAATGTTCTTAATAAAAAAGTGACTCTTACTTTTTTATACGTAAAGTTTGTAATACCACACTAACAGGTCCTGAAAACAAAAAAATATAAATGAAAAACTAAAGAATTTTAAACACCTGAAACATTTATTTACAGATTAGAAAATAAGGATTGATGTATTTTATTTGAAAAAAAAAATACATACTTGTTCTTTATATAAAAGGAATTACAGAAAGATTCATCTACCAAACAAAAGCAGTTTTGTAAATATACACAGTAAATTAATATTTCCTAATGACATAATTCATTATATAGACTATTTATTAATAGTCTATTCATACAGCTTACCAGACCATACATGGGACTTCCTCATCAATCATGTCATGGTGAGTGCTTTGCCAAGTAAGAGCTTACTGAGACCAATCTTTGTGTGTGATATTAAGCAGTAAGGAGAGTGATTGTGTTTTAGTAGTCCAGTGGGGCCATAAGTAGCTGCAGTTCTTTGAAAGTACTGCCATGTCGACCAACTTGCTCCGCACGGTTCTTCACTACATTACTGAGGTTCTTCAGCTGCTTATAGCACATCTTACATTTCTGATGCCTGAAGTCAGGGAACAAGTATACACACGTTCACATGACTATTGTACATTGTACACTAGACCATGAACATTTACATAAGTGACAAATTGTACCACTGGACTGTTCAAATGTTAGGAATGTTACACAAACCTCTCCTCTCGGGTAATATCCACTCCAACAGATGGGGGAGCAGTCAGTGTGTCTGAGATTAATGGCCAAAAGCGCTTCAAAATTAACTTCAAAGACATGCATCCTGTTTGCACATAACTAGGGAGCAGAGAGAAGGGGAAGGAGAGAGATCATGAAATAGCGAACTACAGAATTATTATTAATTCCCTTCAAGAAAATGTGCAAAAGTTATTGCATTACAAATCACCAATCTGTTATGCAAAAACTCCAGTCCTGTTTTTGTACCAAGCTGTAATTGCTTGCAGCAGTAGAAAAATCCCTTCCTAAGTGTGTTGTTAGGAACACTTGTACACCTGCTCATTTATGCAGTCATCCAATCATGTGGCAGCAGCACAATACAGGCCACCAGCTTCAGTTAATGCTCAGATCAAACATCAGAATGGGGGAAAAAGTGATCTCTGTGACTTTAACCATGGCATACTTGTTGGTGCCAGATGGGCTAGTTTGAGCATTTCAGAATTTAGAGTTTACACAGAATAGTTTCCACCCACAGAACTGTCACTCACTCAATGTTTTTTGTTTTTTCACACCATTCTGTTTAAACTCTAGGGACTGTTGTGATCCCAGGAGATCAGCAGTTTCTGAAATACTCAAACCAGCCCATCTGGCACCAACATCCATGTCACAATCAAAGTCACATAGATCACATTTTTTCTTCATTCTGTCTGACGTGAACATTAACTGAAACTCTTGACCTGTATCTGCACGATTTTTTGAGTTGTGCTGCCACATGATTGGCTGATTAGATAACTGCATGAACAAGTAAGTGTACAGGTGTTCCTAATAAAGTGGACCGTGAGTATATTTGCAAATGTTAAAAAAAAAAAAAAAAAACTTCCACTGTAATAGAAATTAAAAAAGACAGCACCCTTATTTTCTGTCATTCCTCAAGTAATACAGCTCCTTAAGACAAATAAGATAAGAAAAAAAATCCCTGTTAATTCACATTAAGCTAAAGACTTTACAGACGAGATTGTGGAGATAGTAGTGGATGGGACTGTGAGAGATGTTTAATAATCATTCCCATCTAACAGCCTCCTTGATGCAAAGACAATAGCCTAATACAGCTAAAATTAGAAGAAAGTGGCTTGATTTCTCTTTGGCTCTGGTTAAAGAAAGAAACACTTCTGTTTTGTAGAGATAAGTTTAACATTAGTGTAACAAAATGAGCCTTCACCAGTGGAAGCTCAACTGGCAGTTTTTTGTTAAAAGCAAAAGAGAACAAGAGAAAAAATAGACAGAGATTATCCAGTAAAGTAGCAGTTTACAAAAAAGCCAGCAAGAGTTACATGTAAATACTTGTGCACACATCACAAGCCCTATATTTGCATATTTTAGTGTGTACAAGCTGACACTCACCTTTCATATTTACTCTGTAGCAGCTCCTCAAGCTGGGGCAAGATGCACATGCAGGTGTCTAGTTTCCAAAGTGACCTAAAGGTATTCAGATTCCATGTGTCCAATTTACTCTTCTGCTTCTTCTCATTACTATTAGTAGCAGTAGTAGTAGATATAGTAATACTAATAGTCCAGAATTATTGGCACTGATGGGTAAAAGTTTCATTTAAAATAAAGAGTGTGTGGTTAATTAGGGTAAAGGAAATATGGCAGAAATCTAACCTTTAGTTGAAGTAAATTTATTCTAAGCAAATAAAAAAAAAAAACCAAATTCTCATGTGTCAAAGTTATTGCGTTTAACTAATTATATACATATTATATATATATACATATTATATATATATACATTATATATATATATATATATATATATATAAAATATATGAAATTCTGATCTCTCATATTCATCTTTTGATCTCAAACCCAAACGTATTCAGTGCACAGCAAAAACAAAATAATTGGTCTTGCCGCTCCAGCACTTTCAGAGGGGACTATACACAGTGTGTGTGTGTGTGTGTGTTTGTGTGTATGTATGTGTGTGTGTATATAAATATTTATTTTATTTTTGCTGTGCACTGAATACATTTGGGCTTGAGATCAAAAGTTGAATATGAGATAGATCAGAATTTCAGCCTTAATTTCCTGATATTTATATGTATAGATGTGTTAAACAACTTAACATGTCACTTTTTGTTTGAACCCACCTATTTTTCAAGTGATCAAAAATATTGGAACATGTGACTGACAGGTGTTTCTTGTAGCTCAATCAATCTGCCCTGTTAGCTTGATTGTTTAAACAATTAATAGCTCCAAATGTCTACTCTTGGTTTGAGCCCTGGGTTTCACCTGTGATGACTGCATTTGTTGTTAAAAAGGATAAATTAACATGAAGCCCAGAGAGCTGTCTATGGGAGAAAAGCCATTGTGAAGCTGAGAAAAGAGGGAAAACCAGAGCCACTGCACAAGCAGTGGGCATATGGACCTCACTTTGTGCTCAGGGACAATGTCATGCTGGAACAGCTTTGTTCTGTGGTTCTCAGTGAAATTTTGGGAACCAGAGGGGCTCTGATCTTTCTCCTTCTTTTTATGTTATGGCCTGACCCTAGACCGGTTTGGAAAAATGCTAGATGCTACTGTAACTTTGACTAGAAAAAGCATTCTGTGGTCAGATGAGCTTTTTGGAAAGAAACACTTAAGGTCGGTTTGGCATAAAAAGAAGAACAGTTATACACTAAAGTAGTATGCAGAACAAGCTGTCATGTGGGGCTGTTTTTTCTTAAAAACATCATGGCACAATGGACTCCATGAAGTACGAGCAGATTTAAAATTAAAATCTGTGTGACAGCCAAGAAGCTACACCTGGGTCATGTTTGGACCTTCCAGCAGGTCCAAATGTATAAATGTACACAAAAATGGTTCTATAATCAGAGACTCAAGCAGTTGACATGAAAATTGAAAATCTGTGGGGTGAACTGAAATGGAAAGTCCACAAGAGAAGAAGTGCCCAGGAGAATCTGAAAAGATTAATTATTAAAAAGATTTACTATTAATCCTTGCTCTGCATTCTCCAATCTCATCATACAAAATAGGAGAAGCCTCAGTGCTGTTATGTTGGAAAAGTGAGGTTGCACAAATTAGTAAATGCAGAGGTGTCTAGTTCAAAACATTGGAGGAGAACATGCTTACCAGCACTGCCTCCCTTTACCATACTGGATAAGACTGTGATGGTTGTGGACCCTCTAGGAACCTCTAGGGACCTAAAGTGGAACGCCAGCATTGATTGTATTGCCAAAATAGCCCAGCAAAGTCTCTTTGAAGTTTTTTAACTCTCTGTGAGAGTTCAAAAAGTTCAAACTACAATAGGAGTGGTTTGCCTACAGAGCCACCATTAGGTCTGTCCTCACCACCTCAATAACAGTTTGATTTGGCATAGGAAGAAACCTGCCCTCTCTGAAGGGCCTCTTCTACTCCAATGCCAGGACGCAAGCAGATGCTTTAGATCAATGTCAAAATCACCAGACACAGGAAAAGCTGCTTTCCACACACCATCTTTCTCTGTGCAATATTATTTTTTAACTTAAAGTGCAATAGATGCATGTTGTATCCACCTTTCTACATAACAAACTTATTATGTACCATTATTTTCTCTAACCTGGTTTTTGTTATCTTACTGTAATTTTTTTTACTTCAGTTAAAGGTGAGATTACTCACATATTTTCAGTGTGAGATTAAGATAACTACGGGTGGCATGGTAGCAAGGTGCGTAGCATTGCAGCCTCACTTTTTGATCCTTTGAACCCCGTGTTTGCGTTCATTTCCTCTGGGTTCTCTGGTTTTCTCCCACCTCCCAAAAACATGCAGGTAGGTGGATTAGCTACACTAAACTGCCCACAGGTGTGAGTGAGTGTGTGAATGCATGCGTGAGTGGTGCCCTGTGATGGACTTGTGTCCCACCTGGGGCGAATTTTGGGGTGAATTGCCCTGGATGGCCTCCAGATTCACCATCGCCCTCACCAGGATAAAGTGGTTGCTAAAGATGAATGAATATATGATTCATTATATTTTTATAACCTTTTATTCTTTACTAAGGGGTGCCAATAATTCTGAAGCTAATTGTAACATCGACTCTATGAAAATGAATGTTAATGTTCCGAAATTAAGTTCAGGTTTGAAATCATGTGTGAGGTTGTAGGTGTATGCTTACGGTTTAAGGTTGATTATATTGAGGATGTCCACCACAATGGACAGATCATTCATGGACATAGCAGAATCAAGTGATATCTGAAATGTGAAGCAGTGCTTGAGAGCAAATCCCAGACCAGTGCAAATTCTCTGTTCTTGTATATACTGTATATCAGACTTGTTTAAACACTTACCTTGATGTCGCCACCAGCCCAGAGAGCCCGTACTGTGTCAAGGTTTTTGTGTCTGCTAGTCAACATCACACACATAGTGCCATGCCCTTTTCTGATCTGAACCAATGCCTCTTCATCTGCTGTGACGCTGGTCTTTCCACTTAGTCCAGGCTCATATACACAAAGACATATACAACTAACTTACAAAATGCAGAAGTTAAATGTGTAAGAATTTGAAATGTTACACAAAGCAGAAAGTGGCACTCACTTGTAAAATGTCCCCAAAAATGAGGCTGAGTGGCTCAATAAGTGTGGAGGGGCTAACACCTAAACTGGGTTTGGGTTTGGACGTCGTGACAACATGCCTTGAGACTGACGTAGTTACCACGGGAACAGGCTGGGATGGAGCTGTGGTCACTACTGTGGAGGAAGCATTGGGGGCCTTCAGCTGTACAGACAAATACAAAAGAAATCATAACATCATCACAGACCATTAAAATATGTTTACATGCAAGTTTGATATGCTTCAGGCACATACATGATCAGGCAGTGCAGTAATGATTTCTTCTGCTAAGTGGGGCTTCACCTGGAAACTTTCTAAAATAGATACAGAACATTTTTAACTGTTAGGAAAAACAGGAGCTCTATCATAAACACACAAACACACAAACAGCCCTCAATATAAAGTATAAAGTGACTCACCATCCACAAGTGGTGCAGGGAAGGGTTCATTCCTTTTGGGAGGTGTTCGCGCTAGGCAGAAAATACCAGACAGTGCGAAAGAGAGGCAGAGAGACAGTCATAGAGAGACTGGCTGAGATATAGAGTAAGCTAAATTGGTAAACAACACAGAAGAACAGCGTAAATAAAATGCATGCACATGTTGTCTCACAGATAGCATTGCGGGGCTGAAAGATCTCTTTATAGTCATCTGGATTTGTGATTTCTGCTTTGCTCTCCTCATCACGCTCATCCTCGCTGCTAGGGCTACGCCTCTCCCCCTCAACACATCTGTCTCCATCTGCATTCTGTTTCATTCTGCATACAGAATCTTAGCTTCAGTCAACGCAATTTTAAGTTTAGTTTACCCAAAAATAATAAGTCTTCTAAGTGTGTATATATACGAGCTAAATCACCTCACATAAGGCCATGAATCACTTATATAAATCCATTAACACAACCACAATGAGTGTATGTCTTAACTCTAATGTGACAATGTTTGTCTGGGCACAAAAGAGTATTGAGACGAACTTCTGTCTGCTGCACGACGTGGTGGGACGCTCATAGTTCCGCCTTAGTGTTACTCCTATAGGAATGGGTGCGGCAAGTGGCTTTCCACCCTGAATTTGTTCTTGGACAGCTCCCGATTTCTTCACTCGGTCCAGATCCACAACATACAAGCTCACATTCGTCTGGCTGCACGACACTCCAATCTAACAATGGCAAAGATTGATTGAGCTAGAAAGGATACATTTTTTAGCACATTTAAACACTCTCTTTTAATGATTAACTAGTCATTATAGTTCAAAATATACTGAACTTCCCTTTCAAGCTAACCATTTGCATTTGTCACAGGTTGATAGAAGTTGCATTTTAGTATCCGAGTCTTGTCATTTTTATATTGTTTACTCAGCACTAGCTGAGTAGCTGGTCAAATTTACCATAACAACCAATATTAACGTTAACCAACTTAGCAGACCATTTAGCAGAGCCAAATCTAGGCAAATGTAACAATCAAAATGTTTATAAGTAACATTAACTAGCTAAGCTAGCCTGCTAGATAACTGCCCGCCAACTGTTTCAGTATATGACTCATAATTTACAGTGTAATATTCTGTATTCTATATTTAACAGTAGCCAACCTGTTAGAGTATACTATAATACCAAAGAGTTTGCTCATCAATAACATTAAGTAACATAGCTAAGCTCACTGGTTAACTGGTTACTAGCAATCTAGCAAACTCGTTTTTGTCACAGGTAGACAAGAGTCTGGATTGTATTTTTAGGGATTTTAACAGTAGCCAAATCTGTCCAAATGTGTTATTATAATAATAAAGATTTTGGTCATCACTAACATTAGCCAAGGTAGTTAGCAAGCCAGCTATGGCCACCAAAGCACAAAGGTTCCTGCCTACCAAAGCAAAAGGTTTCCAGGTTCCCAGTCATCCTCTAATCTCAAACGTGACTGGTCTAAAACCGTGAAGCTTATTTTGTGAGTTAAACGTCATGCCCCGCAATAAGTTTTTATGGTCTTGAATGAAAAAAGTGTGACTTTTATACCATGTTAATAAATTTGTCTACCTATAACACCTATAAACACATCTATAATTTCATTCATTCTTTTAGGGATAAAAGTCCACCAAATTTCACTGAAAACAACAAAGGCAAAAGCTTATTCGATTAAAACTGCCAAAGTGCATCTTTGTGTGGCATAAACATACTGATCTAGTGACAACTGTACAGTTTTAAAAGATCAGTCCTTAAAATTTCAATCTTCAATAAGCTTAAAGCAGATACCAATTGTCCACTTTTTTATATTTATGAAATATTTTGAACACACAAATATGCCGACTCCATCATCCCACGGACTTCTAAATACATGTGTATAAATTTTCTCTTAAACATATTTACAGATACAGAAAAATAATAAATCGGAGTGAGTTACTGACCATTTGACTGCTACAGATTGCAAAGTCAACCACTTTGCCCCAGCCTACGTGTACTACATCAAAGCAGCAGTCTGGCTCCCAGCCATACACACGCAGTGTGTCGTCCGAGCCACTGTATAAACAGCTGCCATCAGGACTGAACAACACACACCTTACAGAGAGAGAGAGAGAGAGAGAGAGAAATGTGAGGGGGGGAGGTTATAGCATATAAATTTTTTTTTTAAACTTCAAATGCAATATAAAAATCATGACAACTAGAGATCTAGATAATAACCTTCCAGATGTTTCACCCTCTGATGAGCCAATCATCTTGAATTTCTCCAGATCCCATAACTTTATGGTCCTGTCAAAAACAAACTTTCAGTTATAAACCTAAAATGTAAAGAGGCCCTGTAAGTTGAGGGATCATAAAAATTGCATTTTGTTTTTTTATGTAGTTCTGCCCTGAATAAGCTATTTCACACAGCAGATGTTTGCATCTAGTCCACAAGACACAATAATAACTGAATTTACACAGATGAACCAGTTCATATTTTACATACTTGATTCTTAATACTGTTTGTAGACTTATTATTTTTGGGTAAACGTAATACTGTGTGTGTTACCTGGATGATCTACGACTGCTTTTATGTTTTGTGATAGTCGTTCATGAGTCCCTTGTTTGTCCTGAGCAGTTAAACTGCCTGCTGTTCTTCAGAAAAATCCTCCAGGTTCTGCACATTATTTGCTTTTCCAGCATCTACTACATATTTGACCCCTTTCCAACAGCGGCTATATGTATCTTTTCACACTGAGGACAACTGAGGGACTCGAACACAACTATTACAAAAGGCCCAAACATTCACTGATGCTCAAGAAGGCAACACAAATCATTAAGAGCCAGGGGGGTGTAAACTTTTGAACAGGATAATTGGTGTAAATTGTTATTATTTTGTCTTCTGGGAAACACAAATATTTTATGTAGCTTCTGAAGGGCAGTACTAAATGGGAAAAAATAAGATCTTTAAACAAAATAATAACAATTTACGCATAACCTGACTGTTTCCACACATATGAGGGTGATGTGTTCTGACAAAGGCTGATGACAGAATCTCTCAACTTCTGTAACAAGCTACTAAAACTCCTCTACAGAGCATCTGTAATGCTGTTCCTGGTCCAGTCCATACCCCCTGATGTTTTCTCATGTGACCAATCTATGCAAGTGGGTGCTTTTTACTTTTGCTCTGCCTTTAACTGTTTGCACATTTTGTCAGTATAGATAAGAGCTTATGCTAAATTGTTTTTTGAAAACAATAAGGCTATTAAAAATGATGACTGATCAACAGTTCAGTGTAGTATCTGAAGAACACTGCATAATTACGGTTTAGATGCATGTCAAAAAAAAAGTGTGGGCAGCATGCCATATTGAGCGATCAACATTTTGTGTTTTGGTCAAATGAAAGAAAATGTACGTTTTCCACTGAAAACGTGACGGGAACTTGTCCAAGAACAACCATAATGATGTACCACTGGCTGCTAATGACACCAATGTCTTCACAAGACCACACTGTTTGTCAGGAAGCTTCTTCTGACCAAACTGGAAAGTGCACTTGAGATTTTTTTTTTTTGTCCTATCCTGAAAATAGAAGGCAAAAAGACAGCTCTGCAATTCTACATGCCTGCCTCCTGCGTCCTCATTCCACAAAGTTCAGCCAGAGTGTCACTTCGGAAATACTGTAATACCATAACTTTTGAAATAACAGCTGTAATGTGAATAACTGACATAATCTACTCATAAAGCCATAATAAAAACAGTGTACAGGTTTCAGGTTTAGCAGCGCTGTCCACCTAGCCTACTACTAGTACTGCAAAAGAGGGGGGCAGTGGGAACGGGATGGAAGGGAATGGGATGCAGGGGAACAGTACATTTTGATATTGTTCTTTTGTCTTTCACAAATCACTTGTCTAAGGTAACTAAAGAAACTGCAGTGCGCATATATGAAGGGCTATACGGTAAGATGTAGACAACAGAAAGGTTTACATGAAGGAAGATGTAAGCTTACAGCAGAAAAGTTTACTTTCTTCCTATTCTAGGCAAAACATTTTTTAGTGTCCACCTCTTATCCAAAACACACCCTGTTTACACTCTCCGGATTCTACCACGATCATTACAGACCGCACTGTTTGAATACATCTCCAACTACCAGCACAAGAGAGCCCATTAAAATACCATTAAAAGTATTTGTTAAAACTGTGAGATTTGCCACTTCTCTGTAGGCCTATTTAATGTTTTTTTTAAAGCACCATTCTGACCATTTTAGCAACAAAAAAAAAAAAGTCTTTGAATGGTCAAAAATGTTAGCTAAGTCAAATATATACCAATGGATTTTACTTCACATTAATCCTGGACTACTCATTTTGTGTATTTTGGATCGATGTCCTGTAGCAGCGTGCTCGGATGTTAAAATGCTGAGTTTCTACGAAAAATGTGTAAAGGTTGGCAGGTCTGTAACATGCAACACATCTTGTCAGAACTTTTTTCATATTCCATGTAAACAACAATAACAAAATGCTGATGTGGTCAAATGATGTCAAAAATGTAGATTTTTGCTTGCTCACTCACTACAATAATTTCTGACAACAATCACAAAATAACAAATATTTTCACAAAATAATTGAACAAATTCTCACCTTTTAACTGCAGTCAAGTCAAAGTCCATAGTGGTTTTAGCTATTTACCCTATTATCCCTATAATCTATATTTACCCTATAATCTGTTTATTTTATACTGCAGTAGTGTGTTAATGTGTTTGACAAAATAATCTAGCCCATCTCAACTAATTCTACCGTATCTAAGCTTTAAAACAACACACAGCTTGCCTGTGACCCTGGCTGTTGTATAACAGGACTTCCCCTCCTCTACACTTCTAAAAAGCACATTTTAGATCAGGGCACAGAAGCAGATAAACACAGTAAATATGCAAGTATTAGATTTTTTCATTTTTTCGAATGCATACATTTTTTCATGGTAAACAATGGAAAAGTTAATTCTATATCTAAAAAGACAATTTATTTTATTTGAGGGCATATCAAAACTAGATTTGCATTTCCTGAAGGAAATACACAGTGCTTGGAGAGAGCTGAAAAAAAGTTTAAAAGAAAGCAGGTTTAATGGAAAGTTAAAAAGAAAAGAAGGAAAATTAAAAAGCAAAAAAATAGCAGTTGTTATGATGTTCCAAATAGTTGCTACAGTGTTGCTGTAGTATTTCAGGTGGTTGCTGGGCAGAGACTATGTTATCCTAGGTGGTTGCTAGAGTGGTATTAAAAAGAAAAACATAAAAATAGGTAAAAGAAGGAAAGAAAGGACATGAAGAAGACATAGTGAAACAGATAGGAGTTTAAATTAAATAATGAATATGAACTCAAAGTGCAGACTTTCAGCTTTTAGTGTATTTACATCCAAATCGGATGAATGGTGTAGGAATTACAGCACTTTTTATATGTACCCCCTCCTTTATATGGGATCCAAAAATAATTTTATTTACTTTGAGTTTGACCACTGCTTCAGATGAGAGTAGCAGAACAGCATCGTATTCAGGTGTCTCCTATACCATCCTATATCCTATGTCCTATATCACCATAGCAAGGGGTTAAAAATAGTTAATGCTACAACTAATATGTGTGTATCAGAATCATGATGATTTCACCTCTGCATTTAACACAATGATCCCTTCACCGTTACACCGATCAGCCATAGCATTAAAACCACTGACATGTGAAGTGAAAAACACTCGTTCTCCTTCTCATTAAAATTGCACCTGTCAAGGGGTGGGATATATTAGGCAGCATGTGAACAGTCAGTTCTTGAAGTTGATGTGTTGGAAGCAGGAAAAATGGGCAAGCGTAAGGATCTGAGCAACTTTTGACAACGGCCAAATTGTGATGGTTAGACGACTGGGTCAGAACATCTCCAAAACGGCAGGTCTTGTGGGGTGTTCCCGGTATGCAGTGGTTAGCACCTACCAAAAGTGGTCCAAGGAAGTGTGATGCTCTGGGCGATGTTCTGCTGTGAAACCTTGGGCCCTGGCGTTCATGTAGATGTTACTTGGACCCCACCTCACAACTTACAGGAATTAAAGGACCTGCTGCTAACATTTTGGTGCCGGATACCACAGAACACCTTCAGAGGTCTTGTGGAGTCCATGCCTTGATGGGTCAGAGCTGTTTTGGCGGCACAAGGGGGATCTACACAATATTAGGCAGATGGATTTAATGTTATGGCTGATACACAGCAATATTTTCCAGCAAATTCCACCTGCTGGTGGATCTCGGGCTTTCAGACATGCTTCTCAGCATGTGAGACTAGGAAGCTAACTTCAGACTCTCTGACCCTCAACACTGGATCACATTACATGCTCTCCTTTGTCTACTCCAATGACTGATCCTGCAAAGATCCTTCCAAAAGATTCCAAGGTTTCCAGGTGACACAACCATCATCAGTCTCATACAGAATAGAGATAAGCATTTGGGCAAGTGGAGCTTGTGTCCTGGTGCAGTTGTAACAACTTAAGAGATAAACATTCTGAAGACCGTAGATAATCTTGGACTAAGCACTCTCCTCACCATCCCCTCTATCCATAAATGGCTCTATAGTAACTCAGATGGAGCTATTCAAAGTTCTGATAACAGACAGACAGTTTCTTTCCCTGAGCTGTAGCCTTTCATATACACCAAACCACAAACTGTTGAATTACTGAACTGTGACCTCACAGCAAAGCAATATATGAATATTGCATATGATACAGTATTCATAATTCTGCACTTATAGCTATACATACTGATGTGACATTGTTCATACTTCTCTTTAATTTGTACATAGTGTCCATCTGTACATAATGCACCATAGAGTATTTTTTTGCCTGTACGTTGTTAAGTTTTGGTTGTTGTTTTACTTAATCTGTTTAAGGAAGCTAAAATTAAGTTTAACTGTAAGTGAAATAAAATTCTTTCTGATTCTAATTAACTAACCTATATTTGTCAGCTGTCCTGTGCATTTTCTGGAGAAATACAGGGAATCCTGAAGAGCCAATGCTCCCAAATGCAAATAGCTTTTGGTATAACATATACCTTGTGTAGTTATTATATAATGACAACTCATGTAGGTGTTGAGCACTGCAAGTAGGCAAGTAACATGCCTGAGGACATAATGCATAATGCTTTAGCAATGAGGCTAGCAATGTGCAATGTGCCATTAATGATGGAAGAAAATGTAATGGACTGTTTGATACATACAACCTGTGGAGATTCTCTTTCTTCTTCTGGTTTGTGTATTCACATAGTGTGTTCACTACTGTGTGTGTGCGCACTTGGATGAGTTAAATGCAGAGCACAAATTCCGAGTGTGAGTCACCATACTTGGCCACAGTCACTCTACTTCACTTCATAGTATGCTTTTATAACTGCTACATACTAACCAGAAGCAATGGGCAAACAATTATCAATAAAAGATGTTAACTAAAATGTAAAAACTTAGAAAACAACATTACTTTGCTCCTCTTATGTACTCAATTACAGTCACTACCTGTCAGCACTCCCTGAAGCCAGAAGGTACTCATTTGGGTGGAACTGGACAACAGAAACCGCTGAGGTGTGTGCTGTGAATTCTGAGATCATCTTCCCAGCCGTTAAATCCCAAAGCTAGGGTAGGAAAAATAAAAGCATACAAAAAAGCAGACAGAATGATAATACATATAGACAATACCCAAGAGCAGGTCTACATGTTAAATAAAAGCATCTAAGTGTTAAACAGGCATCATTTCTTGCCTTAATTGTGCTGTCATCACTGGCTGAAGCAAGCCACTTTCCATCAGGGCTAAAGGCCAGACAACGCACTGCTTGAGTATGACCCTATGTGAAAAGTACATAAAGATACTTTGTTTAATACTGAGAGGTTTTTTTTTGAAGAAGAAGAGAAACCAAAACCTGAATTCAGAAATATACTTTTACTGTATACACTGCCTATAGTACAATTATACTACTGCCTATATTGTCAAATTATTTTGCTATTCAAAATAAATATTTAAATCATCTCTCCTCTAAGGTGCGTTTCCTTCCCCATTCTTCAACACATGCAGCTTCTCAACTCACTCCTTGACTGTCCAGGCTATGTAAAGCTGATTTAACTTGCACATGCATGTATCTACAGAACGCAGACAAAGGGAGCTTGAGGAGGCATGCAGAGGAGATAATGAGCACATCTGCAAAATTCTGCTGTGTGCATCAGACAAATGCTGAGTGGCAGAGCAGGGAAGTCTATCCATTAGTATTGGGGCTAGAAGCTAAATCATGTACTGTTGTTTTCCCTAGCTGAGCCATACCAAGCTATTTCATCAGTTTTCTGCCTGTTTTAACTCAGCTTTGTCCAACTAACTCAGCTAGAGCCAAATTTAAACTAACTAGCCACCAGATTTATACAAATTATCAGTTAAACACTGTTTAGAGAGTTTGTTTTAATAAGCATGAGAAACAGAGTAACTGATTTCTGTTTTTGACTCTAATTTGTTTCTGGCAGCAATTAATTTATTTTTGTGGAAAAAATTGAGACAGAAAATGTTTAGTAGTAAAGTAAAGCAAAGTTTAGTAATGGTCGTGTTGACTTTGTGCTATTTCTTTGCCCCACAAACTTTATTTTTGATGCTCAGCATGCACAAATTTTTTTCATTAGGAAAATGAGGCAATGAGAGACATTTCTGGAAATACTTCCACAGATTATCCTTATGTACAGTAATGGGCACAGATTTTGTGCAAACTTTGGGGAGGGGGCAAATAATTATACAAGAATTAAATTTTTGTCCAAGCATCTCTGCACACTTGAATCACTGCACCCTGATCACAAATAGCATTGTGTATGCTCAAATCACAACACCTGCCACTCTCTGTGAATAAGCAGCTCACTAACACTGTTCTGTGCTCAGATGGGGTGCCCTCATGCTCTCAATTATGATACTGTTTAAACCCCAATGGAATTATTTCTGATTTTTTAAAAATGCTTACTAATTATTTTTTAGGTTGTTTTGCCACAGGTTTTTCCAATGATGGTGAATTTATTTCAGGGACCTGTAAATGTATATGTTTTGCCACTCATTGCTTTAGTCACAGTGGCACTACATCTGGTGCCTGTGAGCATGTCATACATTCTGATGTGACCAATCTCTCACATGTCTGCTGCCACTGTGCCACTGTGCCACCCATCAGCACTTTAGTCTAACAAAAAAATAATCATTATATCAGTAAGGGTCTCAAATAATTACATACACAAAATACCACGGTCTGGATGTCTACCAAAACCAGTACTTGAAAACATATTTTTAAAAAATTGGTCATAGTTCATTGACTCTACACTATTATTATTTGTTATTATTTACAACATGAGTGTAGCTACAGCACTACAGACATTCATTCAGAAAGAGCTGAATGTTACAGACTTTTGCAGATTTTTATATTCATTTACCATTTCTGGTCTGATTAGGGAAGTGACTAAATGGCTTGTTTAAAAAAAAAGTTGACAACAAAATCATAATGTTTAAAGACAAATAGACAGAAATAGACTATGCATGTACTCTTCCTGCGTCAGGTTCAAAACTGATGTGGTTAATCTGTTCAGAGTCTGAAAAGTGCTCGTACCCAACAAATCACTTCAAATCATAACATTACCGCTTCAATTTAACCTACCCACAAAATCTGGCTTTCAGATCAAATAGAATAAACCAACACAAAGTTCAACATGTAGGTTCCACCAGAGTGGTCGTATATTCTCGTACAGCCCCAGAGTGTGCAAATCTATGCTTGGTAAGATTAGCCTGGGTTTAACAAAACATAAGAAACCATTCAAATCATTCACTCATTTAGAAATGGTAATATTACTTTTTTAAGTACTTTTTATAAATAATTTTTTTAGAAAGACTTTTCCATGCTATTTTTAAATGAAGAATAGCTATTCAGTCATCTTTGTTGCTTATCCAGACTTTCATATGTAGGAATTTTATGTAACTGGACACTCACAAAACTGAATACCCCTGCTCTAGGTGATAATATAATCACTTTCTTACCTTATACTTGAACACACACCCTTTCCTCCTCACATCCCATAACTAAGAAACAAAATTATTATGCTTTTAAGTACAATACACCATTATTATATTGGAAGTTATAAAGTTATAAAATTCACAGGTGGAAAGGATAGTGGAGGTGTGTGTGCATCTTTTTGTCACCTTAATATTAGTATCCATGGAACCAGAGGCCAAGTATTCCCCAAACGGGTGAAAGTCTACACTGCAGATATTAGCCTTGTGACCCATCAATGTCCGAAATACTAAAAACAAAACATACCACATTTACAAACACACACTCTCCCAACCCACACATATACTCACTTTCCACTTTATTAGAAACATCTGTGTTATCTAATCAGCCAATCACATGGCAGTAGTGCAGTGCAAAAAATCATGCAGATACAGGTAAAGAGCTTCAGGTAATGTTCACATCAACATCAGAATGAACAAAAGTGTGATCTCTGTGGCTCTAACTGTGGCATGGATGTTGGTACCAGATGGGCTGGTTTGAGTATTTCAGAAACTGCTGATCTCCTGGGATTTTCACACACAACAGTCTCTACAGTTTACACAGAATGGTGCGAAAAAAACAAAAAACATTGAGTGAGCATCAGTTCTGTTGGTGGAAACACCTTGTTGATAAGAGAGGTCAGAGGCTTTTCGAGTTATATCCTTCCTGGCAGCTCGAACTACAAATACACACACACACACACACACATATACCCAAAACAGCTCCGACCCATCGAGGCATGGACTCCACAAGACCTCTGAAGGTGTGCTGTGGTGTCTGTCACGAAGACGTTAGCAGCAGATCCTTTAAGAGGTCTGGGGAATTTGGAGGCCAAGTCAACACTTTGAAATCTCTCATGTTCCTCAAACCATTTCTGAAGAATTTTTGCAGCGTGGCAGGGCGCATTATATCCTGCTGAAAGAGGCCACTGCTATTAGGGAATACTGTTGCCATGAAGGCGTGTACTTGATCTGTAACAATGTTTAGGTAGGTGGTACGTGTCAGAGTAACATCCACATGAATGCCAGGACCCAAAGTTTCCCAGCAGAACATTGCCCAGAGCATCACACTGCCTCCGCTGGCTTGCGTTCTTCCCATAGTGCATCTTGGTGCCAAACGATGGACATGCACCCAGGCCATTCACATTATGTAAAAGAAAACATGATTGATCAGACCAGACCACCTTCTTCCACTGCTCCATGGTACAGTTCTGATGCTCACATGCCCATTGTAGGCACTTGTGTAGGCAGTGAACAGGGATGAGCATGGGCACTCTGACCGGTCTCATACACAGCAAGCTGAGCTGCACTGTGTGTCCTGACACCTTATATATATATATATATATATATATATATATATATATATATATATATATATATATATATATATATATACATACATACACACACACACACACACACACACACACACACATACAGGATCCCTGATCTCAGCTTTTTGCATGCCCAGTTTCAGTGAGCCTGTGCCCACTGTAGCCTGAGATCAGTCACTGGGAGCAAATTTTTTTCCCCATTCTGATGATGTGAACTTTGTATGCATGAGCAGCGGTACAGGTGTTCCTATTAAAGTAGAGTTTCTCTCTACATGAAAGGCACAAAACTCACTTTTAGCAGCTTCCAAGTCCCAGACCCGCAGAGAGCCTGACCGAGAGCCAGCTACCACCTGCTCCTCTGAGGTACTGAACTGGACACACTCCACAGGGCTTGTGTGGCCTGTCAAACTCTACACATAAAGACACAACGATATCAGCTCATGGCAGACAGGAAATGTCTCAGAGAAAAAAACAATTTAATAAACCCATCCTTTAGCATTTCCACTCTTGAACACAAAAGGTAAGCTGAGGGGACCACTACCATAATGCAGTTAGGTTTGTTGACAGCCCAGATGTTGACTCTGCAGTCCTCCCCTCCTGTAGCCAGCAAGCGACTTGATGATTTACCCAACACCAGTGAAGACACATTACTTGGGTGGGCCACCACTTCTTCTAAAGCATAGCAGAAATGTACATTATGAATATGAATAGACCCTGTAATCTGAACAGAAACTGGCTGTTTAACAAAAGACACAATGAAAGCACTTAGAAGGTACTCACGTAGTTTCCATGACATTTTCTTGACATTGGACACTGCCATTGTCAATACAACAGCAACCTCCCTGTAAGACACAGAAATATATCACGCCAAAATTGAATGTGATCTCAGTGACTTTGACCGTGGCATGGTTGGCGTCAGACTGGCTGGTTTTAGTATTTCAGAAACTTCTGATCTCCTGGAATTTTCATGCCCAAAAAAGTCCCCAGAATTTACACAGAACGAATATATATGCAGGCAGAAATGCTTTCTTGATGAGAGCGGTCACAGGAGAATGTCCAGACTGGTTCAAGTTGACAGAATGTCTATGTAACTTAAATAGTAACTCAAATAACCACTCTTTACAACAGCGAGTAGAAAAGCATCAGAATGCACAGCGTGTCGAAGTTCTAAGTAAACAGGCTATAACAACAGAAGATCACATCGGGTTCCACTCCTCTGATGTGGTCTTCTGTTGTTGGAAGACCACGGAAGACAACTAAAGTGGATGATTGCAGAATTCCTTCCTTGTTGAAGAAAAACCCCTTTGTATCATTTAGC